>NW_023503487.1:0-35267 GCF_014529535.1 Bradysia coprophila
TTAAATTTTTTGTAACAATCCATTTTTTGTCATAATTATGCCAAAAAAGTAAAATAAAAATTTTTGTCTCAGAATTGCATGAAATTTTGGCTATATGGTTTGATTAGCATTTCATACATACAGTTAAAATTTCATGGATTTGGAGAGAATTTTTTTTAATTTTTTGTATAATGCCATTTTTTGGTCATAATGTATGCCAAAAAAGTAAAATTAAAAATTTTTGTCTCAGAATTGCATGAAATTTTGGCTATATGTTTGATTACATTTCATACATACAGTTAAAATTTCATGGAATTTGGAGAGAATTTTTTTTTAAATTTTTTGTAACAATGCCATTTTTTGGTCATAATTATGCCAAAAAAGTAAAATTAAAAAATTTTTTGTCTCAGAATTGCATAAATTTTGCTATATGGTTTGATTAGCATTTCATACATACAGTTAAAATTTCATGGAATTTGGAGAGAATTTTTTTAAAATTTTTTGTAACAATGCCATTTTTGGTCATAAGTATGGCCAAAAAAGTAAAATTAAAAATTTTTGTCTCAGAATTGCATTGAAATTTGGCTATATGGTTTGATTAGCATTTCATACATACAGTTAAAATTCATGGAATTTGGAGAGAATTTTTTTAAATTTTTGTATACAATGCCATTTTTGGTCATAATGTATGGCCAAAAAGTAAAATTAAAAATTTTTTGTCTCAGAATTGCATGAAATTTTGGCTATATGGTTTGATTAGCATTTCATACATACAGTTAAAATTTCATGGAATTTGTAGAGAATTTTTTTAAAATTTTTTGTAACAATGCCATTTTTTGGTCATAATGTATGGCCAAAAAAGTAAAATTAAAAATTTTTTGTCTCAGAATTGCATGAAATTTTGGCTATATGGTTTGATTAGCATTTCATACATACAGTTAAAATTTCATGGAATTTGGAGAGAATTTTTTTAAAATTTTTGTAACAATGCCATTTTTGGTCATAAATGTATGGCCAAAAAAGTAAAATTAAAAATTTTTGTCTCAGAATTGCATGAAATTTTGGCTATATGGTTTGATTAGCATTTCATACATACAGTTAAAATTAATGGATTTGGAGAGAATTTTTTTAAATTTTTGTAACAATGCATTTTTTGGTCATAATGTATGGCCAAAAAGTAAAATTAAAAATTTTTGTCTCAGAATTGCATGAAATTTTGGCTATATGGTTTGATTAGCATTTCATACATACAGTTAAAATTTCATGGAATTTGGAGAGAATTTTTTAAATTTTTTGTAACAATGCCATTTTTTGGTCATAATGTATGGCCAAAAAAGTAAAATTAAAAATTTTTTGTCTCAGAATTGCATGAAATTTTGGCTATATGGTTTGATTAGCATTTCATACATACAGTTAAAATTTCATGGAATTTGGAGAGAATCTTTTTTAAATTTTTGTAACAATGCCATTTTTTGGTCATAATGTATGGCCAAAAAGTAAAATTAAAAATTTTTTGTCTCAGAATTGCATGAAATTTTGGCTATATGGTTGATTAGCATTTCATACATACAGTTAAAATTTCATGGAATTTGGAGAGAATTTTTTTTAAATTTTTGTAACAATGTCCATTTTTTGGTCATAATGTATGGCCAAAAAAGTAAAATTAAAAATTTTTTGTCTCAGAATTGCATGAAATTTTGGCTATATGGTTTGATTAGCATTTCATACATACAGTTAAAATTTCATGGAATTTGGAGAGAATTTTTTTTAAAATTTTGTGTAACAATGCCATTTTTTGGTCATAATGTATTGGCCAAAAAAGTAAAATGAAAAATTTTTTGTCTCAGAATTGCATGAAATTTTGGCTATATGGTTTGATTAGCATTTCATACATACAGTTAAAATTTCATGGAATTTGGAGAGATTTTTTTTAAATTTTTGTTACAATGCCATTTTTCGGTCATAATGTGTGGCCAAAAAAGTAAAATTAAAAATTTTTTGTCTCAGAATTGCATGAAGTTTTGGCTATATGGTTTGATTAGCATTTCATACATACAGTTAAAATTTCATGGAATTTGGAGAGAATCTTTTTAAAATTTTTGTAACAATGCCATTTTTTGGTCATAATGTATGGCCAAAAAAGTAAAATTAAAAATTTTTTGTCCTCAGAATTGCATGAAATTTTGGCTTTATGGTTTGATTAGTATTTCAATACATACAGTTAAAATTTCATGGAATTTGGAGAAAATTTTTTTTACCTTTCTTGTAACAATGCAAAAAATGCATAATGCCATTTTTTGGTCATAATGTATGGCCAAAAAAGTAAAATTAAAAATTTTTTGTCTCAGAATTGCATGAAATTTTGGCTATATGGTTTGATTAGCATTCATACATACAGTTAAAATTTCATGGAATTTGGAGAGATTTTTTTTTAATTTTTTGTAACAATGCAATTTTTTGGTCATAAATGTATGGCCAAAAAAGTAAAATGATTTTTTTTGGCTCAGAATTGCCATGAAATTTTGGCTATATGGTTTGATTATCATTTCATACATACAGTTAAAATTTCAGGGAATTTGGAGAGAATTTTTTTTAAATTTTTTGTAACAATGCCATTTTTTGGTCATATTGTATGGCCAAAAAAGTAAAATTAAAAATTTTTTGTCTCAGAATTGCATGAAATTTTGGCTCTATGATTTGATTAGCATTTCATACATACAGTTAAAACTTCATAGAATTTGGAGAGAATTTTTTTAAAACTTTTTGTAACAATGCCATTTTTTGGTCATAATGTATGGCCAAAAAAGTAAAATTAAAAAAATTTTTGTCTCAGAATTGCATGAAATTTTGGCTATATGGTTTGATTAGCATTTCATACATACAGTTAAAATTTCATGGAATTTGGAGATATTTTTTTTTAAATTTTTTGTAACAATGCCATTTTTTGGTCATAATCTATGGCCAAAAAAGTAAAATTAAAAAATTTTTGGCTCAGAATTGCATGAAATTATGGCTATATGGTTTGATTTTCATGGAATTTGGAGAGAATTTTTTTTACATTTTTGTAACAATGTCATTTTTTGGTCATAATGTATGGCCAAAAAAGTAAAATTAACAATTTTTTGTTTCAGAATTGCATGAAATTTTGGCTATATGGTTTGATTAGCATTTCATACATACAGTTAAAATTTCATGGAATTTGGAGAGAATTTTTTTTAAATTTTGTGTAACAATGCCATTTTTTGGTCATAATGTATTGTCAAAAAAGTAAAATGAAAAATTTTTTGTCTCAGAATTGCATGAAATTTTGGCTACATGGTTTGATTAGCATTTCATACATTCAGTTAAAATTTCATGGAATTTGGAGAGAATTTTTTTTAAATTTTTGTTACAATGCCATTTTTCGGTCATAATGTGTGGCCAAAAAAGTAAAATTAAAAATTTTTTGTCTCAGAATTGCATGAAATTTTGGCTATATGGTTTGATTAGCATTTCATACATACAGTTAAAATTTCATGGAATTTGGAGAGAATTTTTTTTAAATTTTGTGTAACAATGCCATTTTTTGGTCATAATGTATTGTCAAAAAAGTAAAATGAAAAATTTTTTGTCTCAGAATTGCATGAAATTTTGGCTATATGGTTTGATTAGCATTTCATACATACAGTTAAAATTTCATGGAATTTGGAAAGAATTTTTTTTAAATTTTTGTTACAATGCCATTTTTCGGTCATAATGTGTGGCCAAAAAAGTAAAATTAAAAATTTTTTGTCTCAGAATTGCATGAAATTTTGGCTATATGGTTTGATTAGCATTTCATACATACAGTTAAAATTTCATGGAATTTGGAGAGAATCTTTTTAAAATTTTTGTAACAATGCCATTTTTTGGTCATAATGTATGGCCAAAAAAGTAAAATTAAAAATTTTTTGTCTCAGAATTGCATGAAATTTGTCTCAGAATTGCATGAAATTTTTTCTATATTGTTGGATTAGCATTTCATACATACAGTTAAAATTTCGTGGAATTTTGAGAGAATTTTTTTAATTTTTTTTTGCAACAATGCCATTTTTTAATCATAATGTATGGCCAAAAAAGTAAAATTAAAAATTTTTTGTCTCAGAATTGCATGAAATTTTTTCTATATGGTTTGATTAGCATTTCATACATACAGTTAAAATTTCGTGGAATTTTGAGAGAATTTTTTTAAAATTTTTTTGTAACAATGCCATTTTTTGGTCATAATGTATGGCCAAAAAAGTAAAATTAAAAATTTTTTGTCTCAGAATTGCATGAAATTTTGGCTATATGATTTGATTAGCATTTCATACCTACAGTTAAAACTTCATAGAATTTGGAGAGAATTTTTTTTAAATTTTGTGTAACAATGCCAATTTTTGGTCATAATGTATGGCCAAAAAAGTAAAATGAAAAATTTTTTGTCTCAGAATTGCATGAAATTTTGGCTATATGGTTTGATTAGCATTTCATACATACAGTTAAAATTTCATGGAATTTGGAGAGAATTTTTTTTAAATTTTTGTTACAATGCCATTTTTCGGCCATAATGTGTGGCCAAAAAAGTAAAATTAAAAATTTTTTGTCTCAGAATTGCATGAAATTTTGGCTATATGGTTTGATTAGCATTTCATACATACAGTTAAAATTTCATGGAATTTGGAGAGAATCTTTTTAAAATTTTTGTAACAATGCCATTTTTTGGTCATAATGTATGGCCAAAAAAGTAAAATTAAAAATTTTTGTCTCAGAATTGCATGAAATTTTGGCTATATGGTTTGATTAGCATTTCATACATACAGTTAAAATTTCATGGAATTTGGAGAGAATTTTTTTTACCTTTCTTGTAACAATGCCATTTTTTGGTCAGAATGTATGGCCAAAAAAGTAAAATTAAAAAAATTTTGTCTCAGAATTGCATGAAATTTTTTCTATATATGGTTTCATACATACAGTTAAAATTTCATGGAATTTGGAGAGAATTTTTTTTAAATTTTTTGTAACAATGTCATTTTTTGGTCATAATGTATGGCCAAAGAAGTAAAATTAAAAATTTTTTGTCTCAGAATTTCATGAAATTTTGGCTATATAATTTGATTAGCATTTTATACATACAGTTAAAATTTCATGGAATTTGGAGAGAATTTTTTTTTTATTTTTTGTAACAATGCCATTTTTTGGTCATAATGTATGGCCAAAAAAGTAAAATTAAACATTTTTTGTCTTAGAATTTCAAGAAATTTTGGCTATATGGTTTGATTATCATTTCATACATACAGTTAAAATTTCAGGGAATTTGGAGAGATTTTTTTTTAAATTTTTTGTAACAATGCCATTTTTTGGTCATAATGTATGGCCAAAAAAGTAAAATTAAAATTTTTTTGTCTCAGAATTGCATGAAATTTTGGCAATATAATTTGATTAGCATTTCATACATACAGTTAAAATTTCATGGAATTTGGAGAGAATCTTTTTAAACTTTTTGTAACAATGCCATTTTTTGGTCATAATGTATGGCCAAAAAAGTAAAATAAAAAAATTTTTGTCTCAGAATTGCATGAAATTTTTCTATATGGTTTGATTAGCATTTCATACATACAGTTAAAATTTAATGGAATTTGAAGAGATTTTATTCTAAATTTTTTGTAACAATGCCATTTTTTGGCCAAAAAAGTAAAATTAAAAATTTTTTGTCTCAGAATTGCATGAAATTTTTTCGCTATATGGTTTGATTAGCATTTCATACATACAGTTAAAATTTCATAGAATTTGGAGAGATTTTTTTTAAAACTTTTTGTAACAATGCCATTTTTTGGTCATAATGTATGGCCAAAAAAGTAAAATTAAAATTTTTTTGTCTCAGAATTGCATGAAATTTTGGCTATATAATTTGATTAGCATTTCAGACATACAGTTAAAATTTCATGGAATTTGGAGAGAATCTTTTTAAACTTTTTGTAACAATGCCATTTTTTGGTCATAATGTATGGCCAAAAAAGTAAAATTAAAAATTTTTTGTCTCAGAATTGCATGAAATTTTTCTATATGGTTTGATTAGCATTTCATACATACAGTTAAAATTTCATGGAATTTGAAGAGTTTTTTTTTTAAATTTTTTGTAACAATGCCATTTTTTGGCCAAAAAAGTAAAATTAAAAATTTTTTGTCTCAGAATTGCATGAAATTTTTTCTATATTGTTTGATTAGCATTTCATACATACAGTTAAAATTTCGTGGAATTTTGAGAGAATTTTTTTAAATTTTTTTTGTAACAATGCCATTTTTTGGTCATAATGTATGGCCAAAAAAGTAAAATTAAAAATTTTTTGTCTCAGAATTGCATGAAATTTTTTCTATATGGTTTGATTAGCATTTCATACATACAGTTAAAATTTCGTGGAATTTTGAGAGAATTTTTTTAAAAATTTTTTGTAACAATGCCATTTTTTGGTCATAATGTATGGCCAAAAAAGTAAAATTAAAAATTTTTTGTCTCAGAATTGCATGAAATTTTGGCTATATGATTTGATTAGCATTTCATACATACAGTTAAAACTTCATAGAATTTGGAGAGAATTTTTTTAAAACTTTTTGTAACAATGTCATTTTTTGGTCATAATGTATGGCCAAAAAAGTAAAATTAAAAATTTTTTGTCTCAGAATTGCATGAAATTTTGGCTATATGATTTGATTAGCATTTCATACATACAGTTAAAACTTCATAGAATTTGGAGAGAATTTTTTTAAAACTTTTTGTAACAATGTCATTTTTTGGTCATAATGTATGGCCAAAAAAGTAAAATTAAAAATTTTTTGTCTCAGAATTGCATGAAATTTTGGCTATATGGTTTGATTAGCATTTCAAACATACAGTTAAAATTTCATGGAATTTGGAGAGAATTTTTTTTTAAATTTTTTGTAACAATGCCATTTTTTGGTCATAATGTATGGCCAAAAAAGTAAAATTAAAAAATTTTTGTCTCAGAATTGCATGAAATTTTTTCGCTATATGGTTTGATTAGCATTTCATACATACAGTTAAAATTTCATGGAATTTGGAGAGAATTTTTTTTAAATTTTTTGTAACAATGCCATTTTTTGGTCATAATGTATGGCCAAAAAAGTAAAATTAAAAATTTTTTGTCTCAGAATTGCATGAAATTTTGGCTATATGGTTTGATTACCATTTCATACATACTGTTAAAATTTCATGGAATTTGGAGAGAATTTTTTTTAATTTTTGTTACAATGCCATTTTTTGGTCATAATGTATGGCCAAAAAAGTAAAATTAAAAAATTTTTGTCTCAGAATTGCATGAAATTTTGGCTATATGGTTTGATTAGCATTTCATACACACAGTTAAAATTTCATGGAATTTGGAGAGAATTTTTTTTAAATTTTTGTTTCAATGCCATTTTTCGGTCATAATGTATGGCCAAAAAAGTAAAATTAAAAATTTTTTGTCTCAGAATTGCATGAAATTTTGGCTATATGGTTTGATTAGTATTTCATACATACAGTTAAAATTTCATGGAATTTGGAGAGAATCTTTTTACAATTTTTGTAACAATGCCATTTTTTGGTCATAATGTATGGCCAAAAAATAAAAATAAAAAAATTATGTCTCAGAACTGCATGAAATTTTTCTATATATGGTTACAGTTAAAATTTCATGGAATTTGGAGAGAATTTTTTTTAAAATTTTTGTAACAATGCCATTTTTTGGTCATAATGTATGGCCAAAAAAGTAAAATTAAAAATGTTTTGTCTCAGAATTGCATGAAATTTTGGCTATATGGTTTGATTAGCATTTCATACATACAGTTAAAATTTCATGGAATTTGGAGAGAATTTTTTTTAAATTTTTGTTACAATGCCATTTTTCGGTCATAATGTATGGCCAAAAAAGTAAAATTAAAAATTTTTTGTCTCAGAATTGCATGAAATTTTGGCTATATGGTTTGATTAGCATTTCATACATACAGTTAAAATTTCATGGAATTTGGAGAGAATCTTTTTAAAATTTTTGTAACAATTCCATTTTTTGGTCATAATGTATGGCCAAAAAAGTAAAATTAAAAATTTTTTGTCTCAGAATTGCATGAAATTTTTGCTATATGGTTTGATTAGCATTTCATACATACAGTTAAAATTTCATGGAATTTGGAGAGAATTTTTTTTAAATTTTGTGTAACAATGCCATATTTTGGTCATAATGTATGGCCAAAAAAGTAAAATGAAAAATTTTTTGTCTCAGAATTGCATGAAATTTTGGCTATATGGTTTGATTAGCATTTCATACATACAGTTAAAATTTCATGGAATTTGGAGAGAATTTTTTTTAAATTTTGTGTAACAATGCCATATTTTGGTCATAATGTATGGCCAAAAAAGTAAAATGAAAAATTTTTTGTCTCAGAATTGCATGAAATTTTGGCTATATGGTTTGATTAGCATTTCATACATACAGTTAAAATTTCATGGAATTTGGAGAGAATTTTTTTTACATTTCTTGTAACAATGCCATTTTTTGGTCATAATGTATGGCCAAAAAAGTAAAATTAAAAAAATTTTGTCTCAGAATTGCATGAAATTTTTTCTATATATGGTTTCATACATACAGTTAAAATTTCTTGGAATTTGGAGAGAATTTTTTGTCTCAGAATTTCATGAAATTTTGGCTATATGGTTTGATTAGCATTTCATACATACAGTTAAAATTTCATGGAATTTGGAGAGATTTTTTTTTACATTTTGTGTAACAATGCCATTTTTTGGTCATAATGTATGGCCAAAAAAGAAAAATGAAAAATTTTGTGTCTCAGAATTGCATGAAATTTTGGCTATATGGTTTGATTAGCATTTCATACATACAGTTAAAATTTCATGGAATTTGGAGAGAATTTTTTTTAAATTTTGTGTAACAATGCCATTTTTTGGTCATAATGTATGGCCAAAAAAGTAAAATGAAAAATTTTTTGTCTCAAAATTGCATGAAATTTTGGCTTTATGGTTTGATTAGCATTTCATACATACAGTTAAAATTTCATGGAATTTGGAGAGAATTTTTTTTAAATTTTTGTTACAATGCCATTTTTCGGTCATAATGTATGGCCCAAAAAGTAAAATTAAAAATTTTTTGTCTCAGAATTGCATGAAATTTTGGCTATATGGTTTGATTTGGAGAGAATTTTTTTTGTAACAATGCCATTTTTTGGTCATAATGTATGGCCAAAAAAGTAAAATTAAAAATTTTTTGTCTTAGAATTGCATGAAATTTTGGCTATATGGTTTGGTTAGCATTTCATACATAAAGTTAAAATTTCATGGAATTTGGAGAGAATTTTTTTTAAATTTTTTGTAACAATGCCATTTTTTGGTCATATTGTATGGCCAAAAAAGTAAAATTAAAAAATTTTTGTCTCAGAATTGCATGAAATTTTGGCTATATGGTTTGATTAGCATTTCATACACACAGTTAAAATTTCATGGAATTTGGAGAGATTTTTTTTTAAATTTTTGTTACAATGCCATTTTTCGGTCATAATGTATGGCCAAAAAAGTAAAATTAAAAATTTTTTGTCTCAGAATTGCATGAAATTTTGGCTATATGGTTTGATTAGTATTTCATACATACAGTTAAAATTTCATGGAATTTGGAGAGAATCTTTTTAAAATTTTTGTAACAATGCCATTTTTTGGTCATAATGTATGGCCAAAAAAGTAAAATTAAAAAAATTTTGTCTCAGAATTGCATGAAATTTTTCTATATATGGTTTCATACATACAGTTAAAATTTCATGGAATTTGGAGAGAATTTTTTGTCTCAGAATTGCATGAAATTTTGGCTATATGGATTAGGATTTCATACATACAGTTAAAATTTCATGGAATTTGGAGAGAATTTTTTTTTAATTTTTTGTAACAAGGGCTGATCTGTCGGAAGTCGATTTACAAAAAGGCCTCATACGGCTGGCCAGCTGATCCGTCTGAGGTCGATTTTGAAACACGGCCTCGTAGGGCTGACCAGCTGATGCGTAGGATGTCGATTTCGAAAAACGGTCTCGTAGTACTCATCAGCTAATCCATCGGAAGTCGATTTAAAAAAAACGGCCTCGTAGTACTGACCGGCTAATCCGTCGGAGGTCGATTTTGAAAAACGGCCTCGTAGGGCTCACCAGCTGGTCCGCCGGACGTCGATTTTGAAAAACGGCCTCGGAGGACTTTCCAGCTCATCAGTTGGAGGCTGCGTGCTCCGAGATGCTCCCAGGTGCACCGAGATGCTTCGAGATCCACCGAGCGGCGTCGCAGTGCACCGACGTTGGGTTTTATATGTATAGATTAGCATTTCATACATACAGTTAAAATTTCATGGACTTTGGAGAGAATTTTTTTTAAATTTTTGTTACAATGCCATTTTTCGGTCATAATGTATGGCCAAAAAAGTAAAATTAAAAATTTTTTGTCTCAGAATTGCATGAAATTTTGGCTATATGGTTTGATTAGCATTTCATACATACAGTTAAAATTTCATGGAATTTGGAGAGAATCTTTTTAAAATTTTTGTAACAATGCCATTTTTTGGTCATAATGTATGGCCAAAAAAGTAAAATTAAAAATTTTTTGTCTCAGAATTGCATGAAATTTTGGCTATATGGTTTGATTAGCATTTCATACATACAGTTAAAATTTCATGGAATTTGGAGAGAATCTTTTTAAAATTTTTGTAACAATGCCATTTTTTGGTCATAATGTATGGCCAAAAAAGTAAAATTAAAAATTTTTTGTCTCAGAATTGAATGAAATTTTGGCTATATGGTTTGATTAGCATTTCATACATACAGTTAAAATTTCATGGAATTTGGAGAGAATTTTTTTTAAATTTTGTGTAACAATGTCATTTTTGGTCATAATATATGGCCAAAAAAGTAAAATGAAAAATTTTTTGTCTCAGAATTGCATGAAATTTTGGCTATATGGTTTGATTAGCATTTCATACATACAGTTAAAATTTCATGGAATTTGGAGAGAATTTTTTTTAAATTTTTTGTAACAATGCCATTTTTTGGTCATAATGTATGGCCAAAAAAGTAAAATGAAAAATTTTTTGTCTCAAAATTGCATGAAATTTTGGCTATATGGTTTGATTAGCATTTCATACATACAGTTAAAATTTCATGGAATTTGGAGAGATTTTTTTTTAAATTTTTGTTACAATGCCATTTTTCGGTCATAATGTATGGCCAAAAAAGTAAAATTAAAAATTTTTTGTCTCAGAATTGCATGAAATTTTGGCTATATGGTTTGATTAGCATTTCATACATACAGTTAAAATTTCATGGAATTTGGAGAGAATCTTTTTAAAATTTTTGTAACAATGCCATTTTTTGGTCATAATGTATGGCCAAAAAAGTAAAATTAAAAATTTTTTGTCTCAGAATTGAATGAAATTTTGGCTATATGGTTTGATTAGCATTTCATACATACAGTTAAAATTTCATGGAATTTGGAGAGAATTTTTTTTAAATTTTGTGTAACAATGTCATTTTTGGTCATAATATATGGCCAAAAAAGTAAAATGAAAAATTTTTTGTCTCAGAATTGCATGAAATTTTGGCTATATGGTTTGATTAGCATTTCATACATACAGTTAAAATTTCATGGAATTTGGAGAGAATTTTTTTTAAATTTTTTGTAACAATGCCATTTTTTGGTCATAATGTATGGCCAAAAAAGTAAAATTAAAAAATTTTTGTCTCAGAATTGCATGAAATTTTTTCTATATATGGTTTCATACATACAGTTAAAATTTCATGGAATTTGAAGAGAATTTTTTTTTACATTTTTTGTAACAAGGGCTGATCTGTCGGAAGTCGATTTACAAAAAGGCCTCATACGGCTGGCCAGCTGATCCGTCTGAGGTCGATTTTGAAACACGGTCTCGTAGTGCTCATCAGCTAATCCATCGGAAGTCGATTTAAAAAAAACGGCCTCGTAGTACTGACCGGCTAATCCGTCGGAGGTCGATTTTGAAAAACGGCCTCGTAGGGCTCACCAGCTGATCAGCCGGACGTCGATTTTGAAAAACGGCCTCGGAGGATTTTATATGTATAGATTAGCATTTCATACATACAGTTAAAATTTCATGGAATTTGGAGAGAATTTTTTTTTAATTTTTTGTAACAATGCCATTTTTTGGTTATAATGTATGGTTTGAATAGCATTTCATACATACAGTTAAAATTTCATGGAATTTGGAGAGATTTTTTTTAAATTTTTGTTACAATGCCATTTTTTGGTCATAATGTATGGCCAAAAAAGTAAAATTAAAAAATTTTTGTCTCAGAATTGCATGAAATTTTGGCTATATGGTTTGATTAGCATTTCATACATATAGTTAAAATTTCATGGAATTTGGAGAGAATTTTTTTTAAATTTTTGTTACAATGCCATTTTTTGGTCATAATGTATGGCCAAAAAAGTAAAATTAAAAAAATTTTGTCTCAGAATTGCATGAAATTTTGGCTATATGGTTTGATTAGCATTTCATACATATAGTTAAAATTTCATGGAATTTGGAGAGAATTTTTTTTAAATTTTTTGTAACAATGCCATTTTTTGGTCATAATGTATGGCCAAAAAGTAAAATGAAAAATTTTTTGTCTCAGAATTGCATGAAATTTTGGCTATATGGTTTGATTAGCATTTCATACATACAGTTAAAATTTCATGGAATTTGGAGAGAATTTTTTTTAAATTTTTGTTACAATGCCATTTTTCGGTCATAATGTATGGCCAAAAAAGTAAAATTGAAAATTTTTTGTCTCAGAATTGCATGAAATTTTGGCTTTATGGTTTGATTAGCATTTCATACATACAGTTAAAATTTCATGGAATTTGGAGAGAATTTTTTTTAAATTTTTTGTAACAATGCCATTTTTTGGTCATAATGTATGGCCAAAAAAGTAAAATGAAAAATTTTTTGTCTCAGAATTGCATGAAATTTTGGCTATATGGTTTGATTAGCATTTCATACATACAGTTAAAATTTCATGGAATTTGGAGAGATTTTTTTTTTAATTTTTTGTAACAATGCCATTTTTTGGTCATAATGTATGGCCAAAAAAGTAAAATTAAAAATTTTTTGTCTCAGAATTGCATGAAATTTTGGCTATATGGTTTGATTAGTATTTCATACATACAGTTAAAATTTCATGGAATTTGGAGAGAATTTTTTGCATGAAATTTTGGCTATATGGTTTGATTAGCATTTCATACATACAGTTAAAATTTCATGGAATTTGAAGAGATTTTTTTTTTTAAACTTTTTGTAACAATGCCATTTTTTGGTCATAATGTATGGCCAAAAAACTAAAATTAAAAAATTTTTGTCTCAGAATTGCATGAAATTTTTTCTATATATGGTTTCATACATACAGTTAAAATTTCATGGAATTTGAAGAGAATTTTTTTTACATTTTTTGTAACAAGGGCTGATCTGTCGGAAGTCGATTTACAAAAAGGCCTCATACGGCTGGCCAGCTGATCCGTCTGAGGTCGATTTTGAAACACGGCCTCGTAGGGCTGACCAGCTGATGCGTAGGATGTCGATTTCGAAAAACGGTCTCGTAGTGCTCATCAGCTAATCCATCGGAAATCGATTTAAAAAAAACGGCCTCGTAGTACTGACCGGCTAATCCGTCGGAGTTCGATTTTGAAAAACGGCCTCGTAGGGCTCACCAGCTGATCCGCCGGACGTCGATTTTGAAAAACGGCCTCGGAGGATTTTATATGTATAGATTAGCATTTCATACATACAGTTAAAATTTCATGGAATTTGGAGAGATTTTTTTTTTAATTTTTTGTAACAATGCCATTTTTTGGTCATAATGTATGGCCAAAAAAGTAAAATGAAAAAATTTTTGCCTCAGAATTGCATGAAATTTTGGCTATATGGTTTGATTAGCATTTCATACATACAGTTAAAATTTCATGGAATTTGGAGAGAATTTTTTTTAAATTTTTTGTAACAATGCCATTTTTTGGTCATAATGTATGGCTAAAAAAGTAAAATTAAATTTTTTTTGTCTCAGAATTGCATGAAATTTTGGCTATATGGTTTGATTAGCATTTCATACATACAGTTAAAATTTCATGGAATTTGGAGAGAATCTTTTTAAAATTTTTGTAACAATGCCATTTTTTGGTCATAATGTATGGCCAAAAAAGTAAAATTAAAAATTTTTTGTCTCAGAATTGCATGAAATTTTGGCTATATGGTTTGATTAGCATTTCATACATACAGTTAAAATTTCATGGAATTTGGAGAGAATTTTTTTAAAATTTTGTGTAACAATGTCATTTTTGGTCATAATGTATGGCCAAAAAAGTAAAATGAAAAATTTTTTGTCTCAGAATTGCATGAAATTTTGGCTACATGGTTTGATTAGCATTTCATACATACAGTTAAATTTTCATGGAATTTGGAGAGAATTTTTTTTAAATTTTGTGTAACAATGCCATTTTTTGGTCATGATGTATGGCCAAAAAAGTAAAATGAAAAATTTTTTGTCTCAGAATTGCATGAAATTTTGGCTATATGGTTTGATTAGCATTTCATACATACAGTTAAAATTTCATGGAATTTGGAGAGAATTTTTTTTAAATTTTTGTTACAATGCCATTTTTCGGTCATAATGTATGGCCAAAAAAGTAAAATTAAAAATTTTTTGTCAAAGAATTGCATGAAATTTTGGCTATATGGTTTGATTAGTATTTCATACATACAGTTAAAATTTCATGGAATTTGGAGAGAATTTTTTGCATGAAATTTTGGCTATATGGTTTGATTAGCATTTCATACATACAGTTAAAATTTCATGGAATTTGGAGAGAATTTTTTTTTAATTTTGTGTAACAATGCCATTTTTTGGTCATAATGTATGGCCAAAAAAGTAAAATGAAAAATTTTTTGTCTCAGAATTGCATGAAATTTTGGCTATATGGTTTGATTAGCATTTCATACATACAGTTAAAATTTCATGGATTTTGGAGAGATTTTTTTTAATTTTTGTTACAATGCCATTTTTTGGTCATAATGTATGGCCAAAAAAGTAAAATTAAAAATTTTTTGTCTCAGAATTGCATGAAATTTTGGCTATATGGTTTGATTAGCATTTCATACATACAGTTAAAATTTCATGGAATTTGGAGAGAATCTTTTTAAAATTTTTGTAACTATGCCATTTTTTGGTCAAACTATATAGCCAAAATTTAAATGGCCAAAAAAGTAAAATTAAAATTTTTTTGTCTCAGAATTGCATGAAATTTTGGCTATATGGTTTGATTAGCATTTCATACATACAGTTAAAATTTCATGGAATTTGGAGAGAATTTTTTTTAAATTTTGTGTAACAATGTCATTTTTGGTCATAATGTATGGCAAAAAAAGTAAAATGAAAAATTTTTTGTCTCAGAATTGCATGAAATTTTGGCTATATGGTTTGATTAGCATTTCATACATACAGTTAAAATTTCATGGAATTTGGAGAGAATTTTTTTTTTAAATTTTTGGTAACAATGCCATTTTTTGGTCATAATGTATGGCCAAAAAAGTAAAATTAAAAATTTCTTGTCTCAGAATTGCATGAAATTTTGGCTATATGCTTTGATTACCATTTCATACATACTGTTAAAATTTCATGAAATTTGGAGAGAATTTTTTTTAAATTTTTGTTACAATGCCATTTTTTGGTCATAATGTATGGCCAAAAAAGTAAAATTAAAAAATTTTTGTCTCAGAATTGCATGAAATTTTTTCTATATATGGTTTCATACATACAGTTAAAATTTCATGGAATTTGAAGAGAATTTTTTTTACATTTTTTGTAACAAGGGCTGATCTGTCGGAAGTCGATTTACAAAAAGGCCTCATACGGCTGGCCAGCTGATCCGTCTGAGGTCGATTTTGAAACACGGCCTCGTAGGGCTGACCAGCTGATGCATAGGATGTCGATTTCGAAAAACGGTCTCGTAGTGCTCATCAGCTAATCCATCGGAAGTCGATTTAAAAAAAACGGCCTCGTAGTACTGACCGGCTAATCCGTCGGAGGTCGATTTTGAAAAACGGCCTCGTAGGGCTCACCAGCTGATCCGCCGGACGTCGATTTTGAAAAACGGCCTCGGAGGATTTTATATGTATAGATTAGCATTTCACACATACAGTTAAAATTTCATGGAATTTGGAGAGATTTTTTTTTATTTTTTGTTACAATGCCATTTTTTGGTCATAATGTATGGCCAAAAAAGTAAAATTAAAAAATTTTTGTCTCAGAATTGCATGAAATTTTGGCTATATGGTTTGGTTAGCATTTCATACATAAAGTTAAAATTTCATGGAATTTGGAGAGAATTTTTTTTAAATTTTTTGTAACAATGCCATTTTTTGGTCATAATGTATGGCCAAAAAAGTAAAATTAAAAATTTTTTGTCTCAGAATTGCATGAAATTTTGGCTATATGGTTTGATTAGCATTTCATACATACAGTTAAATTTTCATGGAATTTGGAGAGAATTTTTTTTAAATTTTTTGTAACAATGCCATTTTTTGGTCATAATGTATGGCCAAAAAAGTAAAATTAAAAATTTTTTGTCTCAGAATTGCATGAAATTTTTTCTAGATATGGTTTCATACATACAGTTAAAATTTCATGGAATTTGGAGAGAATTTTTTGTCTCAGAATTGCATGAAATTTTGGCTATATGGTTTGATTAGCATTTCATACATACAGTTAAAATTTCATGGAATTTGGAGAGAATTTTTTTTTTATTTTTTGTAACAAGGGCTGATCTGTCGGAAGTCGATTTACAAAAAGGCCTCATACAGCTGGCCAGCTGATCCGTCTGAGGTCGATTTTGAAACACGGCCTCGTGGCTGACCAGCTGATGCGTAGGATGTCGATTTCGAAAAACGGTCTCGTAGTGCTCACCAGCTAATCCATCGGAAGTCGATTTTAAAAAAACGGCCTCGTAGTACTGACCGGCTAATCCGGCGGAGGTCGATTTTGAAAAACGGCCTCGTAGGGCTCACCAGCTGATCCGCCGGACGTCGATTTTGAAAAACGGCCTCGGAGGACTTTCCAGCTCATCAGTTGGAGGCTGGGTGCTCCGAGATGCTCCGAGATCCACCGAGCGGCGTCATAGTGCACCGACATTGGGTTTTATATGTATAGATTAGCATTTCTTACATACAGTTAAAATTTCATGGAATTTGGAGAGAATTTTTTTTAAATTTTTTGTAACAATGTCATTTTTTGGTCATAATGTATGGCCAAAAAAGTAAAATTAAAAATTTTTTGTCTCAGAATTGCATGAAATTTTGGCTATTGGTTTGATTATCATTTCATACATACAGTTAAAATTTCAGGGAATTTGGAGAGAATTTTTTTTAAATTTTTTGTAACAATGCCATTTTTTGGTCATAATGTATGGCCAAAAAAGTAAAATTAAACATTTTTTGTCTCAGAATTGCATGAAATTTTGGCTATTGGTTTGATTATCATTTCATACATACAGTTAAAATTTCAGGGAATTTGGAGAGAATTTTTTTTAAATTTTTTGTAACAATGCCATTTTTTGGTCATAATGTATGGCCAAAAAAGTAAAATTAAACATTTTTTGTCTCAGAATTGCATGAAATTTTGGCTATATGGTTTGATTATCATTTCATACATACAGTTAAAATTTCAGGGAATTTAGAGAGAATTTTTTTTAAATTTTTTGTAACAATGCCATTTTTTGGTCATAATGTATGGCCAAAAAAGTAAAATGAAAAATTTTTTGTCTCAGAATTGCATGAAATTTTGGCTATATGGTTTGATTAGCATTTCATACATACAGTTAAAATTTCATGGAATTTGGAGAGAATTTTTTTTAAATTTTTGTTACAATGCCATTTTTCGGTCACAATGTATGGCCAAAAAAGTAAAATTAAACATTTTTTGTCTCAGAATTGCATGAAATTTTGGCTATATGGTTTGATTATCATTTCATACATACAGTTAAAATTTCATGGAATTTGGAGAGCATCTTTTTAAAATTTTTGTAACAATGCCATTTTTTGGTCATAACGTATGGCCAAAAAAGTAAAATTAAAAATTTTTTGTCTCAGAATTGCATGAAATTTTTTCGCTATATGGTTTGATTAGCATTTCATACATACAGTTAAAATTTCATGGAATTTGAAGAGATTTTTTTTTTAAATTTTTTGTAACAATGCCATTTTTTGGTCATAATGTATGGCCAAAAAAGTAAAATTAAAAATTTCTTGTCTCAGAATTGCATGAAATTTTGGCTATATGGTTTGATTACCATTTCAGACATACTGTTAAAATTTCATGGAATTTGGAGAGAATTTTTTTTTAATTTTTGTTACAATGCCATTTTTTGGTCATAATGTATGGCCAAAAAAGTAAAATTAAAAAATTTTTGTCTCAGAATTGCATGAAATTTTTTCTATATATGGTTTCATACATACAGTTAAAATTTCATGGAATTTGGAGAGAATTTTTTTTAAATTTTTGTTACAATGCCATTTTTCGGCCATAATGTGTGGCCAAAAAAGTAAAATTAAAAATTTTTTGTCTCAGAATTGCATGAAATTTTGGCTATATGGTTTGATTAGCATTTCATACATACAGTTAAAATTTCATGGAATTTGGAGAGAATCTTTTTAAAATTTTTGTAACAATGCCATTTTTTGGTCATAATGTATGGCCAAAAAAGTAAAATTAAAAATTTTTTGTCTCAGAATTGCATGAAATTTTGGCTATATGGTTTGATTAGCATTTCATACATACAGTTAAAATTTCATGGAATTTGGAGAGAATTTTTTTTACCTTTCTTGTAACAATGCCATTTTTTGGTCAGAATGTATAGCCAAAAAAGTCAAATTAAAAAAATTTTGTCTCAGAATTGCATGAAATTTTTTATATATATGGTTTCATACATACAGTTAAAATTTCATGGAATTTGGAGAGAATTTTTTTAAATTTTTTGTAACAATGTCATTTTTTGGTCATAATGTATGGCCAAAGAAGTAAAATTAAATATTATTTGTCTCAGAATTTCATGAAATTTTGGCTATATAATTTGATTAGCATTTTATACATACAGTTAAAATTTCATGGAATTTGGAGAGAATTTTTTTTTTATTTTTTGTAACAATGCCATTTTTTGGTCATAATGTATGGCCAAAAAAGTAAAATTAAACATTTTTTGTCTCAGAATTGCAAGAAATTTTGGCTATATGGTTTGATTATCATTTCATACATACAGTTAAAATTTCAGGGAATTTGGAGAGATTTTTTTTTAAATTTTTTGTAACAATGCCATTTTTTGGTCATAATGTATGGCCAAAAAAGTAAAATTAAAATTTTTTTGTCTCAGAATTGCATGAAATTTTGGCAATATAATTTGATTAGCATTTCATACATACAGTTAAAATTTCATGGAATTTGGAGAGAATCTTTTTAAACTTTTTGTAACAATGCCATTTTTTGGTCATAATGTATGGCCAAAAAAGTAAAATAAAAAAATTTTTGTCTCAGAATTGCATGAAATTTTTCTATATGGTTTGATTAGCATTTCATACATACAGTTAAAATTTCATGGAATTTGAAGAGATTTTATTCTAAATTTTTTGTAACAATGCCATTTTTTGGCCAAAAAAGTAAAATTAAAAATTTTTTGTCTCAGAATTGCATGAATTTTTTTCGCTATATGGTTTGATTAGCATTTCATACATACAGTTAAAATTTCATAGAATTTGGAGAGATTTTTTTTAAAACTTTTTGTAACAATGCCATTTTTTGGTCATAATGTATGGCCAAAAAAGTAAAATTAAATTTTTTTTGTCTCAGAATTGCATGAAATTTTGGCTATATAATTTGATTAGCATTTCAGACATACAGTTAAAATTTCATGGAATTTGGAGAGAATCTTTTTAAACTTTTTGTAACAATGCCATTTTTTGGTCATAATGTATGGCCAAAAAAGTAAAATTAAAAATTTTTTGTCTCAGAATTGCATGAAATTTTTCTATATGGTTTGATTAGCATTTCATACATACAGTTAAAATTTCATGGAATTTGAAGAGTTTTTTTTTTAAATTTTTTGTAACAATGCCATTTTTTGGCCAAAAAAGTAAAATTAAAAATTTTTTGTCTCAGAATTGCATGAAATTTTTTCTATATTGTTTGATTAGCATTTCATACATACAGTTAAAATTTCGTGGAATTTTGAGAGAATTTTTTTAAATTTTTTTTGTAACAATGCCATTTTTTGGTCATAATGTATGGCCAAAAAAGTAAAATTAAAAATTTTTTGTCTCAGAATTGCATGAAATTTTTTCTATATGGTTTGATTAGCATTTCATACATACAGTTAAAATTTCGTGGAATTTTGAGAGAATTTTTTTTAAAAATTTTTGTAACAATGCCATTTTTTGGTCATAATGTATGGCCAAAAAAGTAAAATTAAAAATTTTTTGTCTCAGAATTGCATGAAATTTTGGCTATATGATTTGATTAGCATTTCATACATACAGTTAAAACTTCATAGAATTTGGAGAGAATTTTTTTAAAACTTTTTGTAACAATGTCATTTTTTGGTCATAATGTATGGCCAAAAAAGTAAAATTAAAAATTTTTTGTCTCAGAATTGCATGAAATTTTAGCTATATGGTTTGATTAGCATTTCAAACATACAGTTAAAATTTCATGGAATTTGGAGAGAATTTTTTTTTAAATTTTTTGTAACAATGCCATTTTTTGGTCATAATGTATGGCCAAAAAAGTAAAATTAAAAAATTTTTGTCTCAGAATTGCATGAAATTTTTTCTATATATGGTTTCATACATACAGTTAAAATTTCATGGAATTTGAAGAGAATTTTTTTTACATTTTTTGTAACAAGGGCTGATCTGTCGGAAGTCGATTTACAAAAAGGCCTCATACGGCTGGCCAGCTGATCCGTCTGAGGTCGATTTTGAAACACGGCCTCGTAGGGCTGACCAGCTGATGCATAGGATGTCGATTTCGAAAAACGGTCTCGTAGTGCTCATCAGCTAATCCATCGGAAGTCGATTTAAAAAAAACGGCCTCGTAGTACTGACCGGCTAATCCGTCGGAGGTCGATTTTGAAAAACGGCCTCGTAGGGCTCACCAGCTGATCCGCCGGACGTCGATTTTGAAAAACGGCCTCGGAGGATTTTATATGTATAGATTAGCATTTCACACATACAGTTAAAATTTCATGGAATTTGGAGAGATTTTTTTTTATTTTTTGTTACAATGCCATTTTTTGGTCATAATGTATGGCCAAAAAAGTAAAATTAAAAATTTTTTGTCTCAGAATTGCATGAAATTTTGGCTATATGGTTTGATTACCATTTCATACATACTGTTAAAATTTCATGGAATTTGGAGAGAATTTTTTTTAATTTTTGTTACAATGCCATTTTTTGGTCATAATGTATGGCCAAAAAAGTAAAATTAAAAAATTTTTGTCTCAGAATTGCATGAAATTTTGGCTATATGGTTTGATTAGCATTTCATACACACAGTTAAAATTTCATGGAATTTGGAGAGAATTTTTTTTAAATTTTTGTTTCAATGCCATTTTTCGGTCATAATGTATGGCCAAAAAAGTAAAATTAAAAATTTTTTGTCTCAGAATTGCATGAAATTTTGGCTATATGGTTTGATTAGTATTTCATACATACAGTTAAAATTTCATGGAATTTGGAGAGAATCTTTTTACAATTTTTGTAACAATGCCATTTTTTGGTCATAATGTATGGCCAAAAAATAAAAATAAAAAAATTATGTCTCAGAACTGCATGAAATTTTTCTATATATGGTTTCATACATACAGTTAAAATTTCATGGAATTTGGAGAGAATTTTTTTTAAAATTTTTGTAACAATGCCATTTTTTGGTCATAATGTATGGCCAAAAAAGTAAAATTAAAAATTTTTTGTCTCAGAATTGCATGAAATTTTTGCTATATGGTTTGATTAGCATTTCATACATACAGTTAAAATTTCATGGAATTTGGAGAGAATTTTTTTTAAATTTTGTGTAACAATGCCATATTTTGGTCATAATGTATGGCCAAAAAAGTAAAATGAAAAAATTTTTGTCTCAGAATTGCATGAAATTTTGGCTATATGGTTTGATTAGCATTTCATACATACAGTTAAAATTTCATGGAATTTGGAGAGAATTTTTTTTAAATTTTGTGTAACAATGCCATATTTTGGTCATAATGTATGGCCAAAAAAGTAAAATGAAAAATTTTTTGTCTCAGAATTGCATGAAATTTTGGCTATATGGTTTGATTAGCATTTCATACATACAGTTAAAATTTCATGGAATTTGGAGAGAATTTTTTTTAAATTTTGTGTAACAATGCCATTTTTTGGTCATAATGTATGGCCAAAAAAGTAAAATGAAAAATTTTTTGTCTCAAAATTGCATGAAATTTTGGCTTTATGGTTTGATTAGCATTTCATACATACAGTTAAAATTTCATGGAATTTGGAGAGAATTTTTTTTTTAATTTTTGTTACAATGCCATTTTTCGGTCATAATGTATGGCCCAAAAAGTAAAATTAAAAATTTTTTGTCTCAGAATTGCATGAAATTTTGGCTATATGGTTTGATTTGGAGAGAATTTTTTTTGTAACAATGCCATTTTTTGGTCATAATGTATGGCCAAAAAAGTAAAATTAAAAATTTTTTGTCTTAGAATTGCATGAAATTTTGGCTATATGGTTTGGTTAGCATTTCATACATAAAGTTAAAATTTCATGGAATTTGGAGAGAATTTTTTTTAAATATTTTGTAACAATGCCATTTTTTGGTCATATTGTATGGCCAAAAAAGTAAAATTAAAAATTTTTTGTCTCAGAATTGCATGAAATTTTGGCTATATGGT
Source organism: Bradysia coprophila (assembly GCF_014529535.1). Classification (NCBI taxonomy): domain Eukaryota; kingdom Metazoa; phylum Arthropoda; class Insecta; order Diptera; family Sciaridae; genus Bradysia; species Bradysia coprophila. The sequence continues at coordinate 22,997 of NW_023503487.1, forward strand.
TTGATTACCATTTCATACATACTGTTAAAATTTCATGGAATTTGGAGAGAATTTTTTTTAATTTTTGTTACAATGCCATTTTTTGGTCATAATGTATGGCCAAAAAAGTAAAATTAAAAAATTTTTGTCTCGGAATTGCATGAAATTTTGGCTATATGGTTTGATTAGCATTTCATACACACAGTTAAAATTTCATGGAATTTGGAGAGAATTTTTTTTAAATTTTTGTTACAATGCCATTTTTCGGTCATAATGTATGGCCAAAAAAGTAAAATTAAAATTTTTTTGTCTCAGAATTGCATGAAATTTTGGCTATATGGTTTGATTAGTATTTCATACATACAGTTAAAATTTCATGGAATTTGGAGAGAATCTTTTTAAAATTTTTGTAACAATGCCATTTTTTGGTCATAATGTATGGCCAAAAAAGTAAAATTAAAAAAATTTTGTCTCAGAATTGCATGAAATTTTTCTATATATGGTTTCATACATACAGTTAAAATTTCATGGAATTTGGAGAGAATTTTTTGTCTCAGAATTGCATGAAATTTTGGCTATATGGTTGGATTAGGATTTCATACATACAGTTAAAATTTCATGGAATTTGGAGAGAATTTTTTTTAAATTTTTTGTAACAAGGGCTGATCTGTCGGAAGTCGATTTACAAAAAGGCTTCATACGGCTGGCCAGCTGATCCGTCTGAGGTCGATTTTGAAACACGGCCTCGTAGGGCTGACCAGCTGATGCGTAGGATGTCGATTTCGAAAAACGGTCTCGTAGTGCTCACCAGCTAATCCATCGGAAGACGATTTTAAAAAAACGGCCTCGTAGTACTGACCGGCTAATCCGTCGGAGGTCGATTTTGAAAAACGGCCTCGTAGGGCTCACCAGCTGATCCGCCGGACGTCGATTTTGAAAAACGGCCTCAGAGGACTTTCCAGCTCATCAGTTGGAGGCTGGGTGCTCCGAGATGCTCCCAGGTGCACCGAGATGCTCCGAGATCCACCGAGCGGCGTCGTAGTGCACCGACGTTGGGTTTTATATGTATAGATTAGCATTTCATACATACAGTTAAAATTTCATGGACTTTGGAGAGAATTTTTTTTTAATTTTTTGTAACAATGCCATTTTTTGGTCATAATGTATTGCCAAAAAACTAAAATTAAAAATTTTTTGTCTCAGAATTGCATGAAATTTTGGCTATATGGTTTGATTAGCATTTCATACATACAGGTAAGATTTCATGGAATTTGGAGAGAATTTTTTTTACATTTTTTGTAACAATGCAATTTTTTGGTCATAAAACTAAAATTAAAAATTTTTTGTCTCAGAATTGCTATATGGTTTGATTAGCATTTCATACATACAGTTAAAATTTCATTTAAATTTGGAGAGATTTTTTTTTAAATTTTTGTAACAATGCCATTTTTCGGTCATAATGTATGGCCAAAAAAGTAAAATTAAAAATTTTTTGTCTCAAAATTGCATGAAATTTTGGCTATATGGTTTGATTTCATGGAATTTGGAGAGAATTTTTTTTAAATTTTTTGTAACAATGTCATTTTTGGTCATAATGTATGGCCAAAAAAGTAAAACTAAAAATTTTTTGTCTCAGAATTGCATGAAATTTTGGCTATATGGTTTGATTAGCATTTCATACATACAGTTAAAATTTCATGGAATTTGGAGAGAATTTTTTTTAAATTTTGTGTAACAATGCCATTTTTTGGTCATAATGTATGGCCAAAAAAGTAAAATGAAAAATTTTTTGTCTCAGAATTGCATGAAATTTTGGCTATATGGTTTGATTAGCATTTCATACATACAGTTAAAATTTCATGGAATTTGGATAGAATTTTTTTTAAATTTTTGTTACAATGCCATTTTTCGGTCATAATGTATGGCCAAAAAAGTAAAATTAAAAATTTTTTGTCTCAGAATTGCATGAAATTTTGGCTATATGGTTTGATTAGTATTTCATACATACAGTTAAAATTTCATGTAATTTGGAGAGAATCTTTTTAAAATTTTTGTAACAATGCCATTTTTTGGTCATAATGTATGGCCAAAAAAGTAAAATTAAAAAAATTTTGTCTCAGAATTGCATGAAATTTTTCTATATATGGTTTCATACATACAGTTAAAATTTCATGGAATTTGGAGAGAATTTTTTGTCTCAGAATTGCATTAAATTTTGGCTATATGGTTGGATTAGCATTTCATACATACAGTTAAAATTTCATGGAATTTGGAGAGAATTTTTTTTAAATTTTTTGTAACAAGGGCTGATCTGTCGGAAGTCGATTTACAAAAAGGCCTCATACGGCTGGCCAGCTGATCCGTCTGAGGTCGATTTTGAAACACGGCCTCGTAGGGCTGACCAGCTGATGCGTAGGATGTCGATTTCGAAAAACGGTCTCGTAGTGCTCACCAGCTAATCCATCGGAAGTCGATTTTAAAAAAACGGCCTCGTAGTACTGACCGGCTAATCCGTCGGAGGTCGATTTTGAAAAACGGCCTCGTAGGGCTCACCAGCTGGTCCGCCGGACGTCGATTTTGAAAAACGGCCTCGGAGGACTTTCCAGCTCATCAGTTGGAGGCTGCGTGCTCCGAGATGCTCCCAGGTGCACCGAGATGCTTCGAGATCCACCGAGCGGCGTCGTAGTGCACCGACGTTGGGTTTTATATGTATAGATTAGCATTTCATACATACAGTTAAAATTTCATGGACTTTGGAGAGAATTTTTTTTAAATTTTTGTTACAATGCCATTTTTCGGTCATAATGAATGGCCAAAAAAGTAAAATTAAAAATTTTTTGTCTCAGAATTGCATGAAATTTTGGGTATATGGTTTGATTAGCATTTCATACATACAGTTAAAATTTCATGGAATTTGGAGAGAATCTTTTTAAAATTTTTGTAACAAAGCCATTTTTTGGTCATAATGTATGGCCAAAAAAGTAAAATTAAAAATTTTTTGTCTCAGAATTGCATGAAATTTTGGTTATATGGTTTGATTAGCATTTCATACATACAGTTAAAATTTCATGGAATTTGGAGAGAATTTTTTTTAAATTTTTGTTACAATGCCATTTTTCGGTCATAATGTATGGCCAAAAAAGTAAAATTAAAAATTTTTTGTCTCAGAATTGCATGAAATTTTGGCTATATGGTTTGATTAGCATTTCATACATACAGTTAAAATTTCATGGAATTTGGAGAGAATCTTTTTAAAATTTTTGTAACAATGCCATTTTTTGGTCATAATGTATGGCCAAAAAAGTAAAATTAAAAATTTTTTGTCTCAGAATTGAATGAAATTTTGGCTATATGGTTTGATTAGCATTTCATACATACAGTTAAAATTTCATGGAATTTGGAGAGAATTTTTTTTAAATTTTGTGTAACAATGTCATTTTTGGTCATAATATATGGCCAAAAAAGTAAAATGAAAAATTTTTTGTCTTAGAATTGCATGAAATTTTGGCTATATGGTTTGATTAGCATTTCATACATACAGTTAAAATTTCATGGAATTTGGAGAGAATTTTTTTTAAATTTTTTGTAACAATGCCATTTTTTGGTCATAATGTATGGCCAAAAAAGTAAAATGAAAAATTTTTTGTCTCAAAATTGCATGAAATTTTGGCTATATGGTTTGATTAGCATTTCATACATACAGTTAAAATTTCATGGAATTTGGAGAGATTTTTTTTTAAATTTTTGTTACAATGCCATTTTTCGGTCATAATGTATGGCCAAAAAAGTAAAATTAAAAATTTTTTGTCTCAGAATTGCATGAAATTTTGGCTATATGGTTTGATTAGCATTTCATACATACAGTTAAAATTTCATGGAATTTGGAGAGAATCTTTTTAAAATTTTTGTAACAATGCCATTTTTTGGTCATAATGTATGGCCAAAAAAGTAAAATTAAAAATTTTTTGTCTCAGAATTGAATGAAATTTTGGCTATATGGTTTGATTAGCATTTCATACATACAGTTAAAATTTCATGGAATTTGGAGAGAATTTTTTTTAAATTTTGTGTAACAATGTCATTTTTGGTCATAATATATGGCCAAAAAAGTAAAATGAAAAATTTTTTGTCTCAGAATTGCATGAAATTTTGGCTATATGGTTTGATTAGCATTTCATACATACAGTTAAAATTTCATGGAATTTGGAGAGAATTTTTTTTACATTTTTTGTAACAATGCCATTTTTTGGTCATAAAACTAAAATTAAAAAATTTTTGTCTCAGAATTGCTATATGGTTTGATTAGCATTTCATACATACAGTTAAAATTTCATTTAAATTTGGAGAGATTTTTTTTTAAATTTTTGTAACAATGCCATTTTTAGGTCATAATGTATGGCCAAAAAAGTAAAATTAAAAATTTTTTGTCTCAAAATTGCATGAAATTTTGGCTATATGGTTTGATTTCATGGAATTTGGAGAGAATTTTTTTTAAATTTTTTGTAACAATGTTATTTTTGGTCATAATGTATGGCCAAAAAAGTAAAACTAAAAATTTTTTGTCTCAGAATTGCATGAAATTTTGGCTATATGGTTTGATTAGCATTTCATACATACAGTTAAAATTTCATGGAATTTGGAGAGAATTTTTTTTAAATTTTGTGTAACAATGCCATTTTTTGGTCATAATGTCTGGCCAAAAAAGTAAAATGAAAAATTTTTTGTCTTAGAATTGCATGAAATTTTGGCTATATGGTTTGATTAGCATTTCATACATACAGTTAAAATTTCATGGAATTTGGAGAGAATTTTTTTTAAATTTTGTGTAACAATGCCATTTTTTGGTCATAATGTCTGGCCAAAAAAGTAAAATGAAAAATTTTTTGTCTTAGAATTGCATGAAATTTTGGCTATATGGTTTGATTAGCATTTCATACATACAGTTAAAATTTCATGGAATTTGGAGAGAATTTTTTTTAAATTTTGTGTAACAATGCCATTTTTTGGTCATAATGTCTGGCCAAAAAAGTAAAATGAAAAATTTTTTGTCTCAGAATTGCATGAAATTTTGGCTATATGGTTTGATTAGCATTTCATACATACAGTTAAAATTTCATGGAATTTGAAGAGAATTTTTTTTAAATTTTTGTTACAATGCCATTTTTCGGTCATAATGTATGGCCAAAAAAGTAAAATTAAAAATTTTTTGTCTCAGAATTCCATGAAATTTTGGCTATATGGTTTGATTAGCATTTCATACATACAGTTAAAATTTCATGGAATTTGGAGAGAATCTTTTTAAAATTTTTGTAACAATGCCATTTTTTGGTCATAATGTATGGCCAAAAAAGTAAAATTAAAAATTTTTTGTCTCAGAATTGCATGAAATTTTGGCTATATGGTTTGATTAGCATTTCATACATACAGTTAAAATTTCATGGAATTTGGAGAGAATCTTTTTAAAATTTTTGTAACAATGCCATTTTTTGGTCATAATGTATGGCCAAAAAAGTAAAATTAAAAACTTTTTGTCTCAGAATTGCATGGAATTTTGGTTATATGGTTTGATTAGCATTTCATACATACAGTTAAAATTTCATGGAATTTGGAGAGAATTTTTTTAAATTTTTGTTACAATGCCATTTTTCGGTCATAATGTATGGCCAAAAAAGTAAAATTAAAAATTTTTTGTCTCAGAATTGCATGAAATTTTGGCTATATGGTTTGATTAGCATTTCATACATACAGTTAAAATTTCATGGAATTTGGAGAGAATCTTTTTAAAATTTTTTGTAACAATGCCATTTTTTGGTCGTATGGCCAAAAAAGTAAAATTAAAAATTTTTTTGTCTCAGAATTGCATGAAATTTTGGCTATATGGTTTGATTAGCATTTCATACATACAGTTAAAATTTCATGGAATTTGGAGAGAATTTTTTTTAAATTTTGTGTAACAATGCCATTTTTTGGTTATAATGTATGGCCAAAAAAAGTAAAATGAAAAATTTTTTGTCTCAAAATTGCATGAAATTTTGGCTATATGGTTTGATTAGCATTTCATACATACAGTTAAAATTTCATGGAATTTGGAGAGAATTTTTTTTAAATTTTTGTTACAATGCCATTTTTCGGTCATAATGTATGGCCAAAAAAGTAAAATTAAAAATTTTTTGTCTCAGAATTGCATGAAATTTTGGCTATATGGTTTGATTAGCATTTCATAGATACAGTTAAAATTTCATGGAATTTGGAGAGAATCTTTTTAAAATTTTTGTAACAATGCCATTTTTTGGTCATAATGTATGGCCAAAAAAGTAAAATTAAAAATTTTTTTGTCTCAGAATTGCAATGAAATTTTGGCTATATGGTTTGATTAGCATTTCATACATACAGTTAAAATTTCATGGAATTTGGAGAGAATTTTTTTTAAATTTTGTGTAACAATGTCCATTTTTTGGTCATAATATATGGCCAAAAAAGTAAAATGAAAAATTTTTTGTCTCAGAATTGCATGAAATTTTGGCTATATGGTTTGATTAGCATTTCATACATACAGTTAAAATTTCATGGAATTTGGAGAGAATTTTTTTTAAATTTTTGTGTAACAATGCCATTTTTTGGTCATAATGTATGGCCAAAAAAGTAAAATGAAAAATTTTTTGTCTCAAATTGCATGAAATTTTGGCTATATGGTTTTGATTAGCATTTCATACATACAGTTAAAATTTCATGGAATTTGGAGAGAATTTTTTTTAAATTTTTTGTAACAATGCCATTTTTTGGTCATAATGTATGGCCCAAAAAAGTAAAATTAAAAATTTTTTGTCTCAGAATTGCCATGAAATTTTGGCTATATGGTTTGATTAGATTTCATGACATACAGTTAAAATTTCATGGAATTTGGAGAGAATTTTTTTAATTTTTGTAACAATGCCATTTTTTGGTCATAATGTATGGCCAAAAAAGTAAAATAAAAATTTTTTTGTCTCAGAATTGCATGAAATTTTGGCTATATGGTTTGATTAGCATTTCATACATACAGTTAAAATTTCATGGAATTTGGAGAGAATTTTTTTTTAAATTTTTGTAACAATGCCATTTTTTGGTCATAATGTATGGCCAAAAAAGTAAAATTAAAAATTTTTTGTCTCAGAATTGCATGAAATTTTGGCTATATGGTTTGATTAGCATTTCATACATACAGTTAAAATTTCATGGAATTTGGAGAGAATTTTTTTTTAAATTTTTGTAACAATGCCATTTTTTGGTCATAATGTATGGCCAAAAAAGTAAAATTAAAAATTTTTTGTCTCAGAATTGCATGAAATTTTGGCTATATGGTTTGATTAGCATTTCATACATACAGTTAAAATTTCATGGAATTTGGAGAGAATTTTTTTTAAATTTTTGTAACAATGCCATTTTTTGGTCATAATGTATGCCAAAAAATAAAATAAAAATTTTTTGTCTAGAATTGCTAATTTTGGCTTTGTTTATTAGCATTTCATACATACAGTTAAAATTTCTGAATTTGGAGAGAATTTTTTTAATTTTTGTACATGCCATTTTTTGGTCAATATGCAAAACTAAAATTAAAATTTTTTGTCTTCAGAAATTGCTATATGGTTTGATTAGCATGTCAGAATACATTAAAATTTCATGGAATTTGGAGAAGAATTTTTTTTTATTAATTTTTTTGTAACAATGCCATTTTTTGGTCATAATGTATGGCCAAAAAAGTAAAATTAAAAATTTTGTCTCAGAATTCCGATGAAATTTTGGCCTATATGGTATTGATTAGCCATTTTCAGACATTACAGTTAAATTTCATTGGAATTTGGACGAGATTTTTTTTTAACTTTTTTGTGAACCAATGCCATTTTTGCTCATAATGATGGCCAAAAAGTTAAATAATAAAATTTTTTGCTGCTCAGAATCATGCAATTAAATATTTGCTATAGGGTTTGATTTAGTATTTCAACTACCATGTATAAATTCATGGAATTTGACGAAATTTTTTAAATTTTTTTTGTACAATGCCATTTTTGCGTCATAAGTGTATGCCTAAAAAGTAAAATTAAAAATTTTTATGTCTACTAGAATGCATTGAATTTGCTATATGTTTGATTAGACATTCATGACATACAGTTCAAATTCATGGAATTTGGAGAGAATTTTTTTTAATTTTTTGTAACAATGCCATTTTTTGGTCATAATATGGCCAAAAAGTAAAATTAAAAATTTTTGTCTCAGAATTGCATGAAATTTTGCTATATGGTTTTGATTCAGCCATTTCAACATACAGTTAAAATTTCATTGGAATTTGACGAGATTTTTTTTTAATTTTTTGGTAACATGCATTTATTGGTCATTAAAATGATGGCAAAAAAGTAGAAATTAAAATGTTTTTCTGTCTCAGAATTGCATGAAATTTGCTCTGCTATATTTTGATTAATTTCATAACATACGTTAAAATTTCATGGGAAATTTGGAGAGAATTTTTTTACTTTTTTATGTCAATCACTTTGGACAAATGCCAAAGAAATAAAAATTTTTGTCCGAATTGCGATGAAATTTACTATGTTGATAGATTCAGAATACATTAACAGTTCACTGTAATTTGTTTGAGAGTTATATTTTATTAAATTAATATTCTCTGAAACAATTGACATTAACTTTGATGTCAGTCACTGTATGGCCAAAATGTAAAATTAAAAATTTTTTGTCTCAGAATTGCAATGAAATTGGCTATATGGATTTGATTAGCATTTCAGTACATACAGTTAAAATTTATGGATTTGGAGAGAATTTTTTTTAAATTTAGTTTTTTAACAATGCCATTTTTGGTCATAAAGTATGGCCAAAAAGTTAAAATCTAAAAATTTTTTGTCTCAGAATGCATGTGAGCATTTTTGGCTAATATGTTTTGAATTAGCGATTTCAGATCAAATACAGTTGAAAATTTCATGAATTTGAGAGAATTTTTTTTTAAATTTTTGATAACAATGCCATTTTTGGTCATAATGTATGGCCAAAAAAGTAAAATTAAAAATTTTTTGCTCAGAATTGCCATGAAATTGCATTATAGGTTGATTACATTTCATAATACAGTTTAAAATTTCATGGAATTTGGGAGAATTTTTATAAATTTTTTTTTTTTAACAATGCCACTTTTTGGTCATAATGTATGGCCAAAAAAGTAAAATTATAAATTTTTTGTCTCAGAATTGCATGAAATTTTGGTTTATATGGTTTTGATTAGTATTTCATGACATACTTTAAAATTGCATGGAATATTAGAGAGAATTGTTAACATGCCATTTTTGGTCATAATATATGGCCAAAAAAGTAAAATTAAATTTTTTTGTTCTCAGAATTGCATGAAATTTTGGCTATATGGTTTGATTAGCATTTCATACATACAGTTAAAATTTCATGGAATTTGGAGAGAATTTTTTTTTAAATTTTTGTAACAATGCCATTTTTTGGTCATAATGTATGGCCAAAAAAGTAAAATTAAAAATTTTTTGTCTCAGAATTGCATGAAATTTTGGCTATATGGTTTTGATTAGCATTTCATACATACAGTTAAAATTTCATGGAAATTTGGAGAGAATTTTTTTTAAATTTTTTGTAACAATGCCATTTTTTGGTCATAATGTATGGCCAAAAAAGTAAAAATTAAAAATTTTTTGTCTCAGAATTGCATGAAATTTTGGCTATATGGTTTGATTAGCATTTCATACATACAGTTAAAATTTCAATGGAATTTGGAGAGAATTTTTTTTAAATTTTTTGTAACAATGCCATTTTTTGGTCATAATGTATGGCCAAAAAAGTAAAATTAAAAATTTTTTTGTCTCAGAATTGCAATGAAATTTTGGCTATATGGTTTGATTAGCATTTCATACATACAGTTAAAATTTTCATGGAATTTGGAGAGATATTTTTTTTTAATTTTTATGTAACGAATGCCAATTTTTTGGTCATAATGTATGGCCAAAAAGTAAAATTAAAATTTTTTCTGTCTCAGAATTGCATGAAATTTCTTGGCTATATGGTTTGATTATTCATTCATACATACAGTTAAATTTCATGGAATTTGCGAGAGAATTTTTTTAATTTTTTTCTTACAATGCCATTTTTTTGGTCATAATGTATGGCCAAAAAAGTAAAATTAAAATTATTTTTGTCTCAGAATGTTGCATGAAATTTTGGCTATTATGGTTTGCATTAGTAATTTCATACATACATGTTAAAATTTCATGGAATTTGGAAGGATTTTTTTTTTTAATTTTTTGTAACAATGCCATTTTTGGTCATAATGTATGCCAAAAAGTAAAATTAAAAATTTTTTTGTTCCAGAATTGCTATGAAATTTTGGCTATATGGTTTGATTAGATTTCATACATACAGTTAAAATTCATGGAATTAGAGAGAATTTTTTTTAAATTTTTTTGTAACAAATGCCCATTTTTGGTCATTAATGTATTGGCCAAAAAAGTTAAAATTAAAATTTTTTGTCTCAGAATTGCATAAAATTTCTGGCTATATGGTTTGATTAGTTTATTTCAACATACATTAAAATTATGTAAATTGGACCGAGAATTTTTTTTCTAATTTTTGTAACAATGCCATTTTTTGTCATAATGTATGGCCAAAAAAAGTAAATTAAAAAAATTTTTTGTCTCAGAATTGCCATGAAATTTTGGCTATATGGTCTTGATTAGCATTTTCATCATACGAGTTAAAATTATGGAATTTGAGAGAATTTTTTTTAAATTTTTTGTAACAATGCCATTTTTTGGTCATAATGTATGGCAAAAAAAGTAAAATTTAAACATTTTTGTTTCAGAATTGCTATGAATTTTGGCTATATGGTGTTGATTAGCATTTCAGAATACAGTTTAAGAATTTATGGAATTGGAGAGATTTTTTTTTTAAATTTTTGTAACAATGCAATTTTTTGGTCATAAGGTATGGCCAAAAAAAAGTAAAATTAAAAATTTTTTGTCTCAGAATTTGAATGAAATTTTGGCTATATGGTTTGATTAGCATTTCATTACATACAGTTAAAATTTCATGAAATTTGGAGAGAATTTTTTTTTAAATTTTTTTGTAACACAATGCCATTTTTTTTGGTTCATAAATATGCGCCAAAAAAGTAAAATTATAAATTTTTCTTGTGCTCAATCTGATATATTGCATCTACAGTTAAAATTTCATGGAATTTGGAGAGAATTTTTTTTTAAATTTTAGTACAATGCCATTTTTTGGTCATAATGTATGGCCAAAAAAGTAAAAATTGTAAAATTTTTGTCTCAGAATTGCATGAAATATTGTGCTATATGGTTTGATTAGCATTTTTCAGACATACTGTTAAAATTTCATGGAATTTGGAGAGATTTTTTTTTTTTAATTTTTTGTTAACAATGCCATTTTTGGTCATAAATGTATGGCCTAAAAAGTAAAATTTAAAAATTTTTTGTCTCAGATTGCTATGAATTGGGCTATTAGTTGATTATAACATTTCATACATACAGTTAAAATTTCTATGGAATTTGGAGAGAATTTTTTTTTTTTAATTTTTTGTAACAATGCCATTTTTTTGGTCATAAGAATATGGCCAAAAAACGAAAATTAAAATTTTTTGTCTCAGAATTGATGAAATTTTAGGCTATATGGTTAGGGGTTGTATTTAGCATTTCATGACATACAATTAAATATTCATGGATTTGGAAGAGAATTTTTTTTTTTAATTTTTTGTAACAATGCCTGGTCATAATGTATGGCCAAAAAAGTAACAATTAAAAATTTTTTGTCTACAGAATTGCCATGAAATTTTGCATATGGTCTGATTGTTTCATACATTACAGTTAAAATTTACATGGGATTTGGAGAGAATTTTTTTTTACATTTTTGTAACAATGCATTTTTTGTCATAATGTAGGCCAAAAAAAGTAAAATTAAAATTTTTGTGCTCATAATGTGCCATGAAGTTTTGCGCTGTATGGTTTGATTAATGATTTGCAGTACATTTACAGTAAAATTTTCATGGCAATTTGAGAGAATTTTTAATTTTTTATGACTTCCTACGTTGCATCTTGTAATCAATGCCATTTTTTTGCTCATAATGTATGGCCAAAAAGTAAATTAAAAATTTTAGACACCCGGTGTACGGATACTTTAGACGCCGCTATTGTCTCACAGATATTCGCGGTGATGGAAGATTGTTGGGCTAGTGATGTTGATAGTATTTCATAAGACAGTTATATTTCAGGACTCACTGACC
>NW_023503488.1:0-15144 GCF_014529535.1 Bradysia coprophila
AATTACAATGTTTCGTACTACATAACTACAATTCAATTTCGAAGGACGCTTTTTTCAGAAAATAGTAAACTCGCTGAATTTTAACTAAACAATTTTCTCGCAGGGAATGTACCGTCTATAAACAGCCCAGCTCACAAAACCATTTTGGTGTTTATTGTTATGCTACCAACTTTCTTGTAAGACAAATTGCTTGTTCCTGTTATGTCTTATTTTTCTATGCATAAAAAAATGCATATGAATCGACGGCATATTTTTGTGATCGGCAACTTTGTGAAATCAAAAAGAAAATGTACGCGTACGAGATAACTTCAGATATAATACCATTTGATGATGCCTTGTGAAAAATTATGTGTCGACCTCGGGGAAAAAGTAGGAAATTTCATTTTCTCGGGTGAAAAATTCGCGCTACAAAGAAAACACAGTCGAAATGAAATTTCCATTTTTTTTCCTTGGTTAACAAATAACTATTATATCAAATGGGGAATTTTAAATGTTTCCAACTACAAATTCCTTCTCAAAAAATATAAAAAGGTTTGTGGGCTGTGATGGCTGCCTCCCTCTAGGTATAATTACTCGTAGATAATTCGACTAAAAATAAGTTCCCTAAACAGAATTTTTGCCCTAAAGTGACTCTCGATTTAACGAGCATTTTTGTCTACAAATCCGAAAGTCTCTGAAATGTACGCATAAAAATTCACACGCATCCGCATGCCGCATGAAATAAAGAAAAATCAACAAAAACGACAATTGTCGTCGCTTTGCATGCACGATTTGTGCATAGAAAAAAACAGGCAGACAATCTTGATATGTGCAAGCAAGTGAGAAAAGTAGACTTTGTGGATCATCCGGGTAATCTCTAAATGTTTTGTAGTACAAAACTGCAATAATAATTTTCGATTGAACGCTTTTTTAGTAAAATTTGCTGAATTTTGACTAAACAATTTGGCAGCTGTCGTCGCTTCGCATTAATATTGTGCATAGAAAAATAAGAGAGTCACTTATCTTGGCTTGAGTGCAAGTACACTTGGCTCAAGAAAATAAATTGTTTACTGAATTTTTGTACATTTCACCCGTCGATTGAAGTGAGAGTACTGAAGTCTGAACGACGTCGGTCCAGTGGTTTGAGAACTATGAACAAAAAAGTGGAGCAAAACATATCAATTGTCATTAAAATACTTTGAGTTTTTTCAAACAATGTTCACGGTGCCTTCGAAGCCCAAAAAACCATGAAATAAAGATTGCCCTGCAAGTTTTCAGAGTGCTGAACAAGTTCATCGAGAACCTTGTAAAAATAAGCCTCCGCGGAGACCAATTTCAGTTTAGTCATTTTCCTCTTACATTCGGGCGAACTTAATTTCCTTATACGTAATGGAAAAATATAAAATAAGCTTCCGCGAGCTTATCCCTACAGAAATTATATTGGACGATTTTGCTTTAATTTGACTAAATATTAGTTTCATTCATTCTAAATATTTCTTAAACAGACTTTTGCCCTAAACTGAATTTTAACTATCGATTAATTAGCATTTTTGCCTGCAAATCTTCGAAAGATTACTTGCATTTAATCTTTCGAAAATAATCTGTCGATGGATTAGATCGAAATCTTCAAAGGGATTTCAATTTTATTATTTTGAAATTAAAAAATTTTTCCAACATTTATTTGAAATATTGAGTCAGATTTAATTGTTTTATTTATTCTGAAATTGGAAATATTTGTTTAGTTGAAATTAAATGTTTTTTTTTACTTAATTTGATCAGGATTTGAACTCGTTCACTCGTACCTCCGTATCTCCGGTATCTCCATTGTACTTTACCACTGAGCTATTGGGTTCGTAATCTTAGCAAGATTTATTTTCGCACCGTTGTTACGGAGATTTTACTCTTTCAAAGATTAAAAAATTTAATTCTTCTGAACGAAAAATTTGTACCAACTGAGGTAACCATCATAGTAGACGAGTTCAAATCCTAATCGAAGGCAACATTTTTTTATTTTACCAATTATTTAATAAACTATTATCATACTTCATAAATCTGTATGAGCAACGATAAGGAAGTTGAGCCTGGCAAAACTATTGAAAAGTACCATAAGCGTATGGAAAATATTATAATAACGATATTTTTCACCCATATTTAATTGTACCATTGATTAAGAAGTATAACAGACCAGTTTGCATGGAAGAATTATTTACTTTTTCACCGATTTTCTTTACTCGAAAATCAATATCCTTTAAGAAAAGCAAAAAAAAAAATCTGAAACATTTGGATGCTGTGGTTTTTACTTTTGCATCGCTAACAGATGACTAAAAATTACACATGGCAGTAGCTTCTAATCATAAACTCTAGATACCAGGACAATGAACTTTTAACAAAAACAAAACATTTTCGTGGCAAAATCTTCACTTCTAATTGCTACTATCAATTTTAGACATTTTAAACCGAAACTCAATCTATCGAAAGATTTAATTTTTGTAATCTTTGAAAAAAGATTGAAACGAAATCTTTCGAAATATTTAAAATATTCGTAATCTTTCCGTAGATTAAACATTAAATCCGAATTTTTTCTCTGTGTATTCAATTAATAAAATGATTCAAATAAACAATTGAATTGCTAAAAAGTATTTCACCGAATGTTCCTTTTTAAATGTATTTGCGGTATTCAATTTACTTGTCTTTTTTTATATGCACAAAAAATGCACACAAATCGACGACATGTGTGCTGAAACGAAAGAAATGGTCGTCTATTTGCGCTAAATGAATTTTACTAAACAATTCGACGTTATATCATTTTATTGACATTGAAACTATAAAAAAAATATTTTTCATTTCAATCCAAATTTTAATTGTCTAGAATGCTCACAAAACGATTTTGGTGTTTATAGTTGTGCGACCAACTTTTATGTAACACAAAATATTACGTTGTATGTTACTGTCTTCTTTTGCCACGCATAAAAATGCAATAAAATCGACGACAAATTAATTTGTCAACTTTTATTTTGTTTACGAGATCTCAAAATGTCCCCCCGAAGTAATCCATGTAATTCGAAGTAATTCTATTTGCATTCAATGCAACATTTCAAAATGTATCTTATGGTTGTAATTTTAACATTAAAAAAAACTCGAAAATGTAAAAGGAAAAACTGACAAAGTTGCGATCACAAAATATGTCGACCGATCTATATGCATTTTTTATGCATAGCAAAAGAAGACAAGTACAAACACCGTAAGATTTGTCTTACAGGAAAGTTGGTATGTACAATACACGGAAAATAATTTGTTATCTCGTATCACGATGAGTAAAAGTACCTAGATTGGAAGCTACTATTTTTTATATAGTTTCAATGTCAATAAGATGATAATAACGTCGAATTGTTTAGTAAAATTCATTTAACGCAAATAAATGACAATTTCTTTCGCTTGAGTACACAAATTTGGAAAAAGAATGGGACATTTCTCTTCCATAATGTAAATGTAACACAATAAACAATTGATTTTGCTTTGTTTAAATTACATGCACATCACTGGATGTTGATTTATTATAAAGATAAACATATTTGTATAAAATGATAAAACATTTGGTGTGATAAAAAAGTATTTCACCGAATGTTCGTTTTTAAATGCATTTGCGGCATTCGATATAGTTTCTCTTTTTTGCTGGGATTGGGTTTTTGCTACTGGGAGAGAAAACGTACCTAAAACGTAAAAAGCTGTCAAAAGATGTGGACAGAAGGATTAATTAAATATACTGAAATCCAAACATTTTAGAGAATTACTCACTGTAGGTGAATTCTTCATTGTGCCCTCTTCCTTTTCATGTTAATGCCTAAGCGAAGATTTTACCTCATTTTAAAACACAATACACTAGCGAATATTTATTTTTTGATTTGCTGCCACCATGAAAAAAGGCTGTTGGCGCAACCTCCTAATGACATACAGCCTTGGCAACCACAGCGGATCATACTGGTACAGAGTGTGAGCTGTGTGGAATGTGGTGGAATTCATTGAAAACGTGGAAATCATAAGATATGAGACTTTTGAGATGGTCGTTCACTGTAATTCGAGAAAATATTTTCTTTCAATTTTTGAGAACGGAAAAGTTTTCTTAAGTCCTGAGAAAATATTTTCTTTCAATTTTGAGAACGGAAAAGTTTTCTTAATTCGAGAAAATATTTTCTTTCATTTTGAGAACGAAAAAGTTTTCTCAATCGAGAAATATTTTCTTTCAATTTTGAGAACGGAAAAGTTTTCTTAATTCGAGAAAATATTTTCTTTCAATTTTGAGAACGGAAAAGTTTTCTTAAGTTCGAGAAAATATTTCTTTCAATTTTGAGAACGGAAAAGTTTTCTTAATTCGAGAAAATATTTTCTTTCAATTTTGAGAAACTGAAAGTTTTTGTTTCTTAATTGCGAGGAAAATATTTCTTTCAATTTTGAGGAACGGAAAAGTTTTCTTAATTCGAGAAAATATTTCTTTCAATTTTGAGAACGAGTTCTTAATTCGAAAATATTTTCTTTGAGAACGGAAAAGTTCTTCTTAACAAGTTTTCTATCGAGAAAATATTTTCTTTCAATTTGAGAACGGAAAAGTTTTCTTAAGTCGAGAAAATATTTTCTTTCAATTTTGAGAACGGAAAAGTTTCTTAAGTTCGAGAAATATTTTCTTTCAATTTTGAGAACGGAAAAGTTTTCTTAAGTCGAGAAAATATTTTCTTTCAATTTTGAGACACGGAAAAGTTTTCTTAAGTCCGAGAAAATATTTTCTTTCCAATTTTGAGAACGGGAAAAGTTTTCTTAATCGAGTTATTTTTCTTTCATTTGAGAGAAAAGTTTTCTTAATCGAGAAATATTTTCTTTCAATTTTGAGAACGGAAAAGTTTTCTTTAAGTTCGAGAAAATATTTTCTTTCAATTTTGAGAACGGAAAAGTTTCTTAATCGAAAATATTTTCTTTCAATTTTGAGAACGGAAAAGTTTTCTTAAGTCGAGAAAATATTTTCTTTCAATTTTGAGAACGGAAAAGTTTTCTTAAGTCGAGAAAATATTTTCTTTCAATTTTGAGAACGGAAAAGTTTTCTTAAGCGAGAAAATATTTTCTTTCAATTTTGAGAACGGAAAAGTTTTCTTAAGTCGAGAAAATATTTTCTTTCAATTTTGAGAACGGAAAAGTTTTCTTAAGTTCGAGAAAATATTTTCTTTCAATTTTGAGAACGGAAAAGTTTTCTTAAGTCGAGAAAATATTTTCTTTCAATTTTGAGAACGGAAAAGTTTTCTTAAGTCGAGAAAATATTTTCTTTCAATTTTGAGAACGGAAAAGTTTTCTTAATTCGAGAAAATATTTTCTTTCAATTTTGAGAACGGAAAAGTTTTCTTAAGTCGAGAAAATATTTTCTTTCAATTTTGAGAACGGAAAAGTTTTCTTAAGTCGAGAAAATATTTTCTTTCAATTTTGAGAACGGAAAAGTTTTCTTAAGTCGAGAAAATATTTTCTTTCAATTTTGAGAACGGAAAAGTTTTCTTAAGTCGAGAAAATATTTTCTTTCAATTTTGAGAACGGAAAAGTTTTCTTAAGTCGAGAAAATATTTTCTTTCAATTTTGAGAACGGAAAAGTTTTCTTAAGTTCGAGAAAATATTTTCTTTCAATTTTGAGAACGGAAAAGTTTTCTTAAGTCGAGAAAATATTTTCTTTCAATTTTGAGAACGGAAAAGTTTTCTTAAGTCGAGAAAATATTTTCTTTCAATTTTGAGAACGGAAAAGTTTTCTTAAGTCGAGAAAATATTTTCTTTCAATTTTGAGAACGGAAAAGTTTTCTTAAGTCGAGAAAATATTTTCTTTCAATTTTGAGAACGGAAAAGTTTTCTTAAGTCGAGAAAATATTTTCTTTCAATTTTGAGAACGGAAAAGTTTTCTTAAGTCGAGAAAATATTTTCTTTCAATTTTGAGAACGGAAAAGTTTTCTTAAGTCGAGAAAATATTTTCTTTCAATTTTGAGAACGGAAAAGTTTTCTTAAGTCGAGAAAATATTTTCTTTCAATTTTGAGAACGGAAAAGTTTTCTTAAGTCGAGAAAATATTTTCTTTCAATTTTGAGAACGGAAAAGTTTTCTTAATTCGAGAAAATATTTTCTTTCAATTTTGAGAACGGAAAAGTTTTCTTAAGTCGAGAAAATATTTTCTTTCAATTTTGAGAACGGAAAAGTTTTCTTAAGTCGAGAAAATATTTTCTTTCAATTTTGAGAACGGAAAAGTTTTCTTAAGTCGAGAAAATATTTTCTTTCAATTTTGAGAACGGAAAAGTTTTCTTAAGTCGAGAAAATATTTTCTTTCAATTTTGAGAACGGAAAAGTTTTCTTAAGTCGAGAAAATATTTTCTTTCAATTTTGAGAACGGAAAAGTTTTCTTAAGTCGAGAAAATATTTTCTTTCAATTTTGAGAACGGAAAAGTTTTCTTAAGTCGAGAAAATATTTTCTTTCAATTTTGAGAACGGAAAAGTTTTCTTAAGTCGAGAAAATATTTTCTTTCAATTTTGAGAACGGAAAAGTTTTCTTAAGTCGAGAAAATATTTTCTTTCAATTTTGAGAACGGAAAAGTTTTCTTAAGTCGAGAAAATATTTTCTTTCAATTTTGAGAACGGAAAAGTTTTCTTAAGTCGAGAAAATATTTTCTTTCAATTTTGAGAACGGAAAAGTTTTCTTAAGTCGAGAAAATATTTTCTTTCAATTTTGAGAACGGAAAAGTTTTCTTAAGTCGAGAAAATATTTTCTTTCAATTTTGAGAACGGAAAAGTTTTCTTAAGTCGAGAAAATATTTTCTTTCAATTTTGAGAACGGAAAAGTTTTCTTAAGTCGAGAAAATATTTTCTTTCAATTTTGAGAACGGAAAAGTTTTCTTAAGTCGAGAAAATATTTTCTTTCAATTTTGAGAACGGAAAAGTTTTCTTAAGTCGAGAAAATATTTTCTTTCAATTTGAGAACGGAAAAGTTTTCTTAAGTCGAGAAAATATTTTCTTTCAATTTTGAGAACGGAAAAGTTTTCTTAAGTCGAGAAAATATTTTCTTTCAATTTTGAGAACGGAAAAGTTTTCTTAAGTCGAGAAAATATTTTCTTTCAATTTTGAGAACGGAAAAGTTTTCTTAAGTCGAGAAAATATTTTCTTTCAATTTTGAGAACGGAAAAGTTTTCTTAAGTCGAGAAAATATTTTCTTTCAATTTTGAGAACGGAAAAGTTTTCTTAAGTCGAGAAAATATTTTCTTTCAATTTTGAGAACGGAAAAGTTTTCTTAAGTCGAGAAAATATTTTCTTTCAATTTTGAGAACGGAAAAGTTTTCTTAAGTCGAGAAAATATTTTCTTTCAATTTTGAGAACGGAAAAGTTTTCTTAAGTCGAGAAAATATTTTCTTTCAATTTTGAGAACGGAAAAGTTTTCTTAAGTCGAGAAAATATTTTCTTTCAATTTTGAGAACGGAAAAGTTTTCTTAAGTCGAGAAAATATTTTCTTTCAATTTTGAGAACGGAAAAGTTTTCTTAAGTCGAGAAAATATTTTCTTTCAATTTTGAGAACGGAAAAGTTTTCTTAAGTCGAGAAAATATTTTCTTTCAATTTTGAGAACGGAAAAGTTTTCTTAAGTCGAGAAAATATTTTCTTTCAATTTTGAGAACGGAAAAGTTTTCTTAAGTCGAGAAAATATTTTCTTTCAATTTTGAGAACGGAAAAGTTTTCTTAAGTCGAGAAAATATTTTCTTTCAATTTTGAGAACGGAAAAGTTTTCTTAAGTCGAGAAAATATTTTCTTTCAATTTTGAGAACGGAAAAGTTTTCTTAATTCGAGAAAATATTTTCTTTCAATTTTGAGAACGGAAAAGTTTTCTTAAGTCGAGAAAATATTTTCTTTCAATTTTGAGAACGGAAAAGTTTTCTTAAGTCGAGAAAATATTTTCTTTCAATTTTGAGAACGGAAAAGTTTTCTTAAGTCGAGAAAATATTTTCTTTCAATTTTGAGAACGGAAAAGTTTTCTTAAGTCGAGAAAATATTTTCTTTCAATTTTGAGAACGGAAAAGTTTTCTTAAGTCGAGAAAATATTTTCTTTCAATTTTGAGAACGGAAAAGTTTTCTTAAGTCGAGAAAATATTTTCTTTCAATTTTGAGAACGGAAAAGTTTTCTTAAGTCGAGAAAATATTTTCTTTCAATTTTGAGAACGGAAAAGTTTTCTTAAGTCGAGAAAATATTTTCTTTCAATTTTGAGAACGGAAAAGTTTTCTTAAGTCGAGAAAATATTTTCTTTCAATTTTGAGAACGGAAAAGTTTTCTTAAGTCGAGAAAATATTTTCTTTCAATTTTGAGAACGGAAAAGTTTTCTTAAGTCGAGAAAATATTTTCTTTCAATTTTGAGAACGGAAAAGTTTTCTTAAGTCGAGAAAATATTTTCTTTCAATTTTGAGAACGGAAAAGTTTTCTTAATTCGAGAAAATATTTTCTTTCAATTTTGAGAACGGAAAAGTTTTCTTAAGTCGAGAAAATATTTTCTTTCAATTTTGAGAACGGAAAAGTTTTCTTAATTCGAGAAAATATTTTCTTTCAATTTTGAGAACGGAAAAGTTTTCTTAAGTCGAGAAAATATTTTCTTTCCAATTTTGAGAACGGAAAAGTTTTCTTAAGTCGAGAAAATATTTTCTTTCAATTTTGAGAACGGAAAAGTTTTCTTAAGTCGAGAAAATATTTTCTTTCAATTTTGAGAACGGAAAAGTTTTCTTAATTCGAGAAAATATTTTCTTTCAATTTTGAGAACGGAAAAGTTTTCTTAAGTCGAGAAAATATTTTCTTTCAATTTTGAGAACGGAAAAGTTTTCTTAAGTCGAGAAAATATTTTCTTTCAATTTTGAGAACGGAAAAGTTTTCTTAAGTCGAGAAAATATTTTCTTTCAATTTTGAGAACGGAAAAGTTTTCTTAAGTCGAGAAAATATTTTCTTTCAATTTTGAGAACGGAAAAGTTTTCTTAAGTCGAGAAAATATTTTCTTTCAATTTTGAGAACGGAAAAGTTTTCTTAAGTCGAGAAAATATTTTCTTTCAATTTTGAGAACGGAAAAGTTTTCTTAAGTCGAGAAAATATTTTCTTTCAATTTTGAGAACGGAAAAGTTTTCTTAAGTCGAGAAAATATTTTCTTTCAATTTTGAGAACGGAAAAGTTTTCTTAAGTCGAGAAAATATTTTCTTTCAATTTTGAGAACGGAAAAGTTTTCTTAAGTCGAGAAAATATTTTCTTTCAATTTTGAGAACGGAAAAGTTTTCTTAAGTCGAGAAAATATTTTCTTTCAATTTTGAGAACGGAAAAGTTTTCTTAAGTCGAGAAAATATTTTCTTTCAATTTTGAGAACGGAAAAGTTTTCTTAAGTCGAGAAAATATTTTCTTTCAATTTTGAGAACGGAAAAGTTTTCTTAAGTCGAGAAAATATTTTCTTTCAATTTGAGAACGGAAAAGTTTTCTTAAGTCGAGAAAATATTTTCTTTCAATTTTGAGAACGGAAAAGTTTTCTTAAGTTCGAGAAAATATTTTCTTTCAATTTTGAGAACGGAAAAGTTTTCTTAATTCGAGAAAATATTTTCTTTCAATTTTGAGAACGGAAAAGTTTTCTTAAGTCGAGAAAATATTTTCTTTCAATTTTGAGAACGGAAAAGTTTTCTTAAGTCGAGAAAATATTTTCTTTCAATTTTGAGAACGGAAAAGTTTTCTTAAGTCGAGAAAATATTTTCTTTCAATTTTGAGAACGGAAAAGTTTTCTTAAGTCGAGAAAATATTTTCTTTCAATTTTGAGAACGGAAAAGTTTTCTTAAGTCGAGAAAATATTTTCTTTCAATTTTGAGAACGGAAAAGTTTTCTTAAGTCGAGAAAATATTTTCTTTCAATTTTGAGAACGGAAAAGTTTTCTTAAGTCGAGAAAATATTTTCTTTCAATTTTGAGAACGGAAAAGTTTTCTTAAGTCGAGAAAATATTTTCTTTCAATTTTGAGAACGGAAAAGTTTTCTTAAGTCGAGAAAATATTTTCTTTCAATTTTGAGAACGGAAAAGTTTTCTTAATTCGAGAAAATATTTTCTTTCCAATTTTGAGAACGGAAAAGTTTTCTTAATTCGAGAAAATATTTTCTTTCAATTTTGAGAACGGAAAAGTTTTCTTAAGTTCGAGAAAATATTTTCTTTCCAATTTTGAGAACGGAAAAGTTTTCTTAAGTCGAGAAAATATTTTCTTTCAATTTTGAGAACGGAAAAGTTTTCTTAATTCGAGAAAATATTTTCTTTCAATTTTGAGAACGGAAAAGTTTTCTTAATTCGAGAAAATATTTTCTTTCAATTTTGAGAACGGAAAAGTTTTCTTAAGTCGAGAAAATATTTTCTTTCAATTTTGAGAACGGAAAAGTTTTCTTAAGTCGAGAAAATATTTTCTTTCAATTTTGAGAACGGAAAAGTTTTCTTAAGTCGAGAAAATATTTCTTTCAATTTTGAGAACGGAAAAGTTTTCTTAATTCGAGAAAATATTTTCTTTCAATTTTGAGAACGGAAAAGTTTTCTTAATTCGAGAAAATATTTTCTTTCAATTTTGAGAACGGAAAAGTTTTCTTAAGTCGAGAAAATATTTTCTTCAATTTTGAGGAACGGAAAAGTTTTCTTAAGTCGAGAAAATATTTTCTTTCAATTTGAGAACGGAAAAAGTTTTCTTAATAACGATCGAGAAAATATTTTCTTTCAATTTTGAGAACGGAAAAGTTTTCTTAAGTCGAGAAAATATTTTCTTTCAATTTTGAGAACGGAAAAGTTTTCTTAAGTCGAGAAAATATTTCTTTCCAATTTTGAGAACGGAAAAGTTTTCTTAAGTCGAGAAAATATTTTCTTTCAATTTTGAGAACGGAAAAGTTTTCTTAAGTCGAGAAAATATTTTCTTTCAATTTGAGAACGGAAAAGTTTTCTTAATCGAGAAAATATTTCTTTAAGAAACGGAAAAGTCTTTCTTAAGTCGAGAAAATATTTTCTTTCAATTTTGAGAACGGAAAAAGTTTTCTTAATGTCGAGAAAATATTTTCTTCTCAATTTTGAGAACGGAAAAGTTTTCTTAAGTCGAGAAAATATTTTCTTTCAATTTTGAGAACGGAAAAGTTTTCTTAAGTCGAGAAAATATTTTCTTTCAATTTGAGAACGGAAAAGTTTTCTTACAGTGAACGACATCTCAAAAGTCTCATATCTTATGATTTCCACGTTTTCAATGAATTCCACACATTCCACACAGCTCACACTCTGTACCAGTATGATCCGCTGTGGTTGCCAAGGCTGTATGTCATTAGGAGGTTGCGCCAACAGCCTTTTTTCATGGTGGCAGCAAATCAAAAAATAAATATTCGCTAGTGTATTGTGTTTTAAATGAGGTAAAATCTTCGCTTAGGCATTAACATGAAAAGGAAGAGGGCACAATGAAGAATTCACCTAAATACAAATAATACCACAGTCAACGGTCATTTGTTTTTCTCGTTTACTGTCACAGTGAATGCCGTAACCTTCTAATTTACAATCTTGGTTGATGCAGAATTTCATTTGTTTTTGAGACGTCACATGAAGTCGTATTTTTCAATAAATGACAGATTGAATTTACTTTTTCAAGGAATGCAGAAATGTGAAAATTGTGTTGTTTGGTCTTTTAAGTGTTAGATTTGATAAGCTAAAAGTTTCCAGAAATTTACAAAATTTATAAATTGTGTAATTATTGTCAAATTTGGTATTTCTCGGAAAGTTCTACCTGTCCTAATACTATGTGTCTTTTCTTTGTGTTTACGTCCAATAGAAGCACTTTTTTGATACAAAAATTAATTTGAATCCATCCAGGGATTTTTGTATGAAAATTGCAAAGTCTTATTGTGTTTAGTCTTGTGTTGTTTGCCGTTGGGGTCATCGGGTTTCCATCACACTCAAACCAATAACACAAGATAAATCTTACACATTGTTCAAGGATCTGGAAACCTCGCTGACATCAGTTGACATCGTATGAAGGACACAAAGTTTTGTACCGGTTGGATAGCTTGCAGGAATCAGGGTACATAATCACTATCGGAATATAGCAGGTAATACCGCTGTAGGGTCATGTTAATGTGTTTTTTCGTCACAACGTATCCAACATTTCTAACGATCTACGAAATTTTCACAAATTCCAAAGTGCGCCGTCCTTGTGACTCATCGAGAGATATTATTAATCATATTCAACGAACATATCCTTTCAGGTAAGAGCTTGATCATTCTAAACGATGGCAAAGCTTTTTTGGTAACATTCTGTGTTCTTATGTGGGTCAGTATTTATATGTACAGAATGTAATGTATGTAATGTATGTGGTTTGCAATGTTTCATATTAATGTGATGTCGTCAATCTGAAAGACAAGCCGAGGTTACGATTTAAAACAATAATAAACACAGTATCAAACGTTATTCATCTCTTGTTTTATTCATGAGTAACAAGAGGTAGAATCTTGTCTAACACTGATTGATTGTAAGTATGCTTGACTTTCGTCTCTGTTGAAGCAATTAAGCGATTCAGTTCTTCCGAGTCTGCAAAAAATTTCTTTTTCTTGTTATCGATTTTCTCACGAAAGTTTTCCATCTGCTTCAATTTTCTTTTAAGTACAGCAACATTGGCGTTGAGGCTGCTGATTTTGGATTTGAGCTTCTTGTTCTCGTCAAATAACTTGTCGTTAACTTTGCTTAGGACCTTAGAGCTTTTATGTGTACATTCTCCCAACAAGATAATCTTTTTATTCTCAATCGGAGAAGATTCACCAGATTCGGTAGAAAAAGTTGGCTTCTCATGTATATGTTTCGTGCTCTTCGAACAGATAGCCAGACCTGATCCGTCATCCTTAGATAGCTCCTCATTTGCTTTTTTGTAAAACTCCACATCTTTCTTCAGTTGACGATTCTCTCTGACAAGTTGTTTGTTTTCATCAGTCATTGTACGTCGTTCCTTATTGAAATCCTCCATCCGAATAGCTTCAGTTGCAACAACTTCGTCGACATATTTTCTATGGAACTTTTTTTCTTTGTCCAACGCTTTTTCGATAAGACTAACTTTTTCGGTGAGATGATCGTTTTCGGCTTTCAAGTCACTCAGCGACTCATGCAGTTGTTCGTTTTCTGTTTCGATGGTCTCGAGCACCGATTCCATACTTAACTCCATCGTACTATTGAGTTAGATTTGAAAATATTTACACACTCAAATCAAGGCTTGTCGTTTTGGTTCTTAGAAGAGAGTTTGTATTTGGACTGGGAGCCATCTGTTTTACTTATTTTATTTTTATATCTGAAAAATTACACTCTGCAAGATGATTGAAAAAAGGCGGCGCGAAGTTTGAAATGTGCGACTGAAAATTTCGGTTTTATGTAATTTACTGATTATTTATTTGTTGAACTTCATTTTTTCCGTGCTGGTATGCAAAATATTGAACTTGAACTAATAAACTAATCAATAAATTACATAAATTGAAAGTTTTGAGTCTCACATTTGAAACATCGCGGTGTAATTTTTCAATAAGTTTACCTCCTGTGTGCTGCGAAAATTCATTTTCGCCGCGCTTAAGTGACTCGATTCATGTATTCAAAATTATCAATTTACATAGTTACATGTACCAAAATATTGTGTTGATATCCCTAGGTTGTTTTACCTTTGAGCCAATAGATGTCATTAGTCATTGTGTAGCTCATAATACTTTAATGACTTTGGTCCAACCCAAACCGGTAATGTCATCCACTTCTAAGCAAGACATTTCTGTCATTCTTTAAGTAAACTTTGAAATCATCTATCTAAAATAATGGATGTGTTTGGAGTCTTTGAAGTGCGTAAGGATAAATTTTGTGGTCTGTTGGTTGAAACACTAACTATGGACAAAGAGACGTATTTTTTTAAGTCTCACGACCAGCCCTTAGCTAGACATTGTGAGCAGGTACAGGTCGCAGTGCGCTCAGCCAAAGTCTTACGCAAGAAGAAAATTCGTATCAATTTGTCTGCATGTCTCCACGAGTACCGGGCTACTGACAACGTTGTTACGTTTAAGGCTAAGCCACTTAACTCTGTCAGAACCCAGATCGAAAAAATAGCCACGATGATGGTCAATAAGGAACTTGGTGCTCGTAAAAGAAAGTTCACTATCGAAGCTAAGAAGCAAGCTAAGTTGGAACAAGACGAAGCCAGATTTCAAGCTGAACGTGTTGCGCGAATAAGTAAATTATTCGATTCGCGAGAAGAAGCTGACACACAAATTTGATGATTTTTTTTCTCGCTCGTGAAACCAAGTAAATATTGGATGTCCGATTATACAATCGAAAAAATAAAGAAATGAATTTGAACGAAGGTATCACTTTAAGGCTTTTATTCTCGTTCGCTTACAAATCAACCTTCAATTAACTCAAAAATCCGATCCATCGGAAGGATGGTCCGGGTAATTCATGACGATATCACCATTCGGTCCACTTGATGTTGCAACGGACTCTGAGTGTTTGCGGGGTTTGCTGAATACTGCGTCGATGACGGAGCTTGCACTGATACTGTTCCTGTAGGAGCAGTTTGTGAGCCAAACAATTCCTGCATGCGTTCAGCCCGCTTTCCGTTGATAGTGATCGTTCATAGCTTGCATGTTGGACGCTATTCTATCATTATACTCCTGAATCTTTTGTGTTTTGTTTTGTGCGACAGAGATTCTTCTTTTCATGGCACCGATTCTTTATTTATGTATAGGTTGCAAACCTTATTCATCTGTTGACCGATGGGAGTCAAACGGCACCCTTCTGAATGTAACTTCGTTATCTCGAAAATATTCGTACGAAAATTCAGCAATATCCACCAAAATCTTTTTACTGCGTATAACCTTTGCTGCCCGAACTATCTCTGGATCTGTTCACAGTGTCTGTGAATGGGTTGATCACCGTACTTAAAAAAATATTCATCATTTTCAGTGGCGATTTTCTCGATAACGATTCCGCGTGCTTATCGTGGCTCAAAGTTAACTCTACCATTACAGCAGTTCGTTGAATGCTATCATCATCCATTTTTTCAGATGTCGCGGAATAAGTTGATATTTTTTTCACTGGTCAAATAACTTTGTCACAAAGCTCACACTTCAG
>NW_023503489.1:0-31417 GCF_014529535.1 Bradysia coprophila
TATTTCAATTTTAATAATTTCATTACGTTTGAAAGCCTCAAATCTCATAGCCCGATTTCTGCGTCGGCGAATATTAGAGAGAGTAAGTGGAAGACAGTCCTTTTCCTTGATAGGAATTAGTTGGAATGTGAAGAAGGCAAATATATGGGGGAGGGTAAATAGTCAAATCAGTGAAAACGCCCTGAAAGAGGTCGCTGAAGTGACTGCAAGTCCCTTTATCTTAACTTTACAAAATAATCTGATATTGATGGAGGGTGACGCTTCTGCGCCTAAACACAAAAGTCTTATCAACGAAAATATAGAAAGACAATTTAACAAAAAAGAAAAATTGTGTCACAAAGTGTGCAGATGATTCGGCTTACTTCCGTTTTGATTCAATTCTTTCGGAAGTATGTTTTTCCAATGTTAAATAATTTTCTTAAAGTAAGTTCCTCAACGTCTCGATGGAGCAATACCTCCAACGGTAATCATCAGCTAATCCTTCTTGTTTTTTAGTTGTTAGTTGTGTGTATGGTCATTCACACGAATTGATCACAACACATTTCAATTTGCAGCGATAGTTTAACTTATAGTTGAAAATATGTAGGAATGAGTTGAGGACGAGATAAAGTTTAAAGCTAGTATGAAGCCTGAATAAAAGAGATGAATTATAAATCATTTTAAATCGGAATTCATCTTGGTAGTATGTCAACCAGATAGATGTTATGTTAACTCGATCGTACAGGCGAGAATATCAATTGAAAAGCACTCTCTTATCGTTAAAATCTGATGCGAAAAACCCTTAAGCCCGTATCGCCTATTTCTATACAAAATTCTCCCTGTGCCACGTTAACTTTCACAGACAGCATGCATATCAGCACTTTAGAATCGGGTCTATTACTTCATTTAATATAAGAATTTGAAAGAATTGATTTCAACATCTTTTACTTCATCCAGGTTGTCAGCTTTCGTGTTTTGGTGCCGAATTATCCCGCCGGGATGTGGCTTTTTACATTCAAAATTCGACAATGTAGGACAGTTATAAGTAATATTGAAGTAATAGATTCTGTATCAAATACTAGAAGGAACTTTCCACAATAATGCGCAAAAAACCCGATTTAATGATTTTGTTTCGATACATTTGCCGCGTTCCAAAGTAAAGGAATTTGTATTTAAATATCGTCTACCGGCTGTCCATAACGAATTGCAATTTTTGTGTCATTCAACGTTTCGATATTATGTGTGTGCGGGGAGTAGGTTAAGTTCCGGTCACGCTTGATTCTATCTCTTCTACCCCGTCAGAATCAATGAATGCAACTACTATACGTACGCACCGTAGAAAATATTTTCTGCATCATAAAAATGATGAATTCAATTTCGATTCGTTTCCATTTTCATTTAAATTTGAATTATTAGATGTTTTAATGGTTTAATTTATTTATCATCTCATCCCTCTTCCCTCATTCGGTGTTTTCACTGCATGTGTTGTTTGTATAACCTCAATTAATGCATTAGATACATACACGGTTGGATGAAATGAACATTTAGGTTAAAAAACACGAAAACAATCGTTTTTAAAGGGTCTTGTGCTGTTTGATGATTGTAAAAAAAAATGTACGAAGGATATTCACAAAATGAAAACACGAAATACTTCTGCTGTTCGCATTGCTCTACAATACAAGGGAATTGCGGGAATCATTAAATAATTTTTACAGTGGCTCATCACGGCTCATAATTACAAATTGGTTTATTCCCACATTTAAAAACAGATAAAGTTGAACTACGAGATTGTTCGTTAAGTAAATGGACAATAAAGCCGACAATGTGAAAGTGTTAAGTTAGCATTTAAAAAAAAGACCAGACCAAAGAAATTTAATGTTTTGGCTCTTTTTCGAAGATATATTACGTCAAACTTTTCTTTACATCGCTTACATAAAGCTTGAAGAGTGACACTATTACCCTATTTCCATCGCGCAAGAAAACAATCAGAAATACAATTACAGCTAAATTAGCATAAAAAACAGAAAAAAACACTTTTCGGTCATTTTTTGACCACTTTTGACTGTCACCAGCCTAGATATGGCACATTTGTCACATTTCTTGGATAGAAATACTATTTATGAGTGCCACAACAAAATTACCAATCAAATGTGGAAATGTCAAAAAATGTGAAATGTGAAAGTTTGGACAGCACATTCACCGTTAGATTAGCACCTACGTTAAAACGGACTTCACATTTGGAAAGTATATACCCAAATGTGCCCAGATGTGACCTAGATGTGACTTTCGGAGCTATAGCGGGGGAAAATGTGCCAAATCACATCTAGCGAAAAATGCAAAATTTGACAAAATGTGATTGGCATGAATGTAATGATGAGCCACTGTAAAAATTATTAACGAATTCCCCGCAACTCCCAGGGTGGAGCGAAATAGGTATTTTACATCACATGGTGTTGTTGGAGCCGAAAGCGAAGCAACATACATAATAAGTAAAAACAATTCTCGAGGTATACGAAATTCGTATTACGAATCAACACGCATACTGGGGTTGAAAGGTTCAAGAAGAATCAAAGAGATAGTGTGTTGGAAGAGAGAGCGAGAATTACCCCAAAAAACACTTAAACAAGTGCTTGGACAATACTCTCTCCAGAAAACAAACTACTTTTATTAAGGTGGTGAACGAATCAAGTAGCCTTTGGAATTTATATGTCGATTACAGCGTAGTCAGTCAAAATGTAGAAATAGTGTTTGTAGAATACAAAGAAATAAGGTGTGAATTTGACACAGAGAGCTGAGACTTTGGTTGCTAGAAAGAGTATTGGCTTGGATGAGTATGTGAAGCATATGCTCACCAAACCAAACCCAATAAAACAATAAAAAGACACAAAATTATCACTCACCTCTGCCCTTTACAATAAACTTTTTCGGCGGTTCCTTTTTGTAGTGTTCTGTAATCCTGTAAGGCCGGTGTCGTTTCCATTTTTGTCCTTTTTGACCATTTCACCGAGAAAACTTATGTAACTTATTGCCAACTTAGCGTATCGACTTTGCTCAGTTTCTTTTCATATGGAAGTGTTGGGATGTGCGACGAAGACCCTCAAATGCTTCATTTATGCTCTGCATTCGACGTCGTTCACGTAAATTTGCGGCTTGTCGTTGTTGCGCTTGATGGTTGATACCTTTGTTACGGCGTGATTTGGGTATTCTGGAAGAGATATCGGTTCTGTTAAAAAAAAGACTCAATGTGTTGTGTGTTGACAGTAACAACGAAAATTTTCTACTTTCTCTGAAAATCATGTGTTAGGACTGAGTAAAATAATGCGAAATTATCCTACTCTATCATAAGAAATTGGTCGACTTGGGTCATGTTATAGACTTTGAAAGATTACTGCACGACTGTGTCTTTACTCCACAAAAAAGCAACCACAAAAATCTGAGGGAAAAATTCATGTTTACTCTGTATTCTAGCGTTAGCAATAATTTGGGATACTAGTTCTAGTGTTTCTTGAACAGACATTTCATCACTACTTCCTCTCCCCTTCATTCTGTTGGAGCATCATGGAAAGTAAATTGCAATTTACTTTTTACGAAAGCTTTTTCGTGTGACAAACCTATTTTATTAGTCCCGTTTCCGATCAAAATTATTTCTCTGGACTGTTAATGGCTCACCAAAAAAAAATGTCGAATCCTGATGTTCCTACTACTTCTTGGTTCTAGACACTAGACATTTCTAGTGTTTTTGACAATTTTTTCGGCTTAAATTTGAGATTTAAACAAGTTTGAAGTCACCAGAAATCAGTTCCTAAAATTAAGTGACGTCTTCACGGTCCACTGTCTTCCCTATCCCACATCTATAGAACTGCAGGGAATTCAGACGACTTTCCGGATCTCTTCTGAATTCTGCCGATGGTTAAGTTAACCAATGAAAGTGTAAAACAGGTATGGTCTATTGTCCGCCCGGAGGACATAAAAATTTGATTTTCGTACTTCAACACACTCATTTTCATATTATTTTGACATAAAATGTGAGTGCGTTTAAAACGAATTCGCCGATCGACCATACCTGTTCTAGACTTTCATTGAAGTTAACAGCAGGTCAATTCATAAGAAAAACTTAGCAGTGACACAGAAAAATCGTTTGAACTCCCTGCAGCTCTATAGTTTTAGGATAGGAATGACGGCTGGGTGAAATCAGAAGTACCTAAATGTAGCTTCCGAATGACACCCCATTCATGAGTAATCTATTGGAAATGGTCGGGGAAAATGGCTGATAAATTTTCCGGGACACTTTTGGGGTAAAACCTCATACCGACTCTACCAAAAACGAAGTTTTTCCATGAAATATCGGTAATGAGCCATACTTTCCAGAACAGAAGAAATTTTTCAAAAAAATATTGTATTTTCGGAGATGTTCGGAAAAGGCTTTTCCGACTGGAAAAACAGTTTTCCATTTTTCTGGAAAAAATTTGGAACAAATGAAAAGAACTTAAGATTTTTGGACTAATTGCGAAATTACTACAAGCAAGTAATCCCTCCAGCTGGTTATCCCTTTCACCATTTGCATGTAGATAAATGTCGTAAATGACAACAGAGATAATGGCGAGATGGTTTTCGTGTGAATTTTGTTGATCCGAGGCGTATCTAAGTAAAATGTAAAAATCCTATTGTTCACCGGAGGAAATTCGAGGGTGTTGTTTGTGGCCACAGAATTTCCTACTTTATTCACGAGGTCGTTCACAAGAAAGACTCTAGAAGTGTCAGCGGAGGGGATAAAATTCAATGAAAGTCTAGAACAGGAATGGTCGATCGGCGAATTCGTCTTAAACGCACTGACATTATATGTCAAAATAATATGAAAATGAGTGCGTTTAAGTACGAAAATCAAATTTGTATGTCCTCCGGGCGGACAATAGACCATACCTGTTTTACACTTTCATTGATAAAATTATTGTTTTCCCGCCTTTGTTGTGAAAAATATATGTTCACCCACGTTAGTAAAAGGAAATTCCAACTAGTGCGATCTTTCGCTCTTATTGGAAATAACCACTGGTCCTCGAAAATCGACTCCGATCGGGACTTCGCAAATTCAATAATATCGTCCAAAAAAAACGATAAAATCGTACAGAAAATGATAATATCGTCCAGCGGATCCAGGACTATTTAAAAAAAAAACGATATTATCGGTCAAAAAAATTGACCGCGTAGAAATGTCTTGCCAGCGATCGGGACTGTAAACAAGTTCTACATTTGGGTCGAGCATTGCTGAAAAAATCCAGAAGAGTCTACGAAAATCCTTCGACAATAAAACCTACATTTTTTCCTCGTTATTCTCCTGGTCGCTGTTAAATCCACTGTAAACATCGCTATCCGACGAATAATCATCGCACATAAAGAAATCCGAGCCGCTGGACGTAGATCCGGACGCATGAATTTGATTGCCATCAAACAAATGCTTGGACATGACCGCTTCAAAGTCGAACGCATCCATGGAAAACATTTTTTTGTTTGTTCTGCCGACCTTACTCCGTTTCTTTATTAATTCGAAAAACTGTAACTATTCACTGCGCCACTTTAATTTTGAATATTTTATTATCACACAACGGACACAACCGGAGGATATGACTAGAATTTTCCTGCTTTATGAATTTGATTCGTGTAATTACATGGTACGGGACCTCCTTTTCGTTCCGTTACTCTTGTTAAATAGTGGAAAATATTTAATTTTTAAAGGGAAACAATAAAATATTGAACGTTGGACACAATATACTATGCGTATTCGACGGTATAGACACACGGCAATATCGGTCGATTCGATTTTTAAATCATGTATGTAATTAAGTGTATGTTAGAACGATAAGTCGTTCATGTTTCCACTTTATAATTAGATGCACGTGTTTCCATTCACATTTTCCTATTGATTTTCCATCAGACAGAAACGAAAATCGAATTTTTCTTTTTCTCGTCCCCGTCGTGTGTATAGTTTCGAGCCGATAAGATAACGAGACGACCAAAAAATAATTATCTGGAAATTAATTGACTGTTAACACTCACTGGTTCCCTATACCAATATTACATGATTATTATCATTTCTGTTTGAACAAAACCACTGTAATCCACTTAAAACACATCCAACAAATCGTAACATTTGTTTAACTATCCACCAGAAAAAAAGAGCACACCGCGCACACGTGTCCCTATGCAAATACAAAATCACAACACTTGAACCCACAAATTGGTTGTATTTATCAATTCGTCGAGCGGCGTGTTTCCTTTTCCGATAAAACACTTTTAGCCGTTTAAACGGAAAGTGTGTGTGTAAGCAATCTAATAAACAACTACTTGTGTAGCCGGAAAAAAAGTCACCACCCTGATACACAATATACACAATGTACGGCCGACGACGACGTTTCCTTGAAAATTAAAATATCCGGAAAATTTTCACTCAAAACAACACAATTTGATACCGAAAACGTGCGCCCTATTAGTTGACCATACGCAGTTATTGTTCGATTAACACTAAAGTGATTTTTAAGTATGTTTGTTGAAATCCCCGCGATAAACTCATTAAATACACTGATGTGTGTATAAAGCATACATGTTTTAGCAGGAGAGAGGAGGGTTGTTGTTATATCCGATTTCCTATCACATTTTGTCGTTTACGTGTTGCAAACTTGCACGCATATATAGCTCGCGTCTCTCGTTGTATGGAGAAGTTATATTTGCTAGGGGTGAAGATGAAAATTGTGAGAAAATCATTTTGTGGGCGGTGCATAAGGATTTAAATCGACCAATCCGGGCTGTGACAGTTTTCCCGTAGTAAATAAATTTTCTCTTTGGAAAATGGTTTTTCATTATGTGCCCAGTCTAATCTATCGGCTCTGTGTTAGATGTTATGGTACAGTATACATTACAATTTATATGTAACCATGAAAGGAATGAAGATTTGTTTTATTCAGGCATCGTTAACGTTATAACTTTGTACAAAATGTTCCAAGTTGTAACGTTATTGTTTGGAATTTTTTGTCTTTTGTGTAACGTTACAACTCTATTTCTAAAAATCGCTGGAGTATGCTGAATTTACCATAATTTTCACATAAATTTACAAGTCATTTATTACTGGTGTTGTTCAACCTCCTCGGTACTGTTATGGACCGTAACTTTGGTTCTGATGGTAACGTTATATTTGACAGGTTTTCGTAACGTTATGTCAGTGAACGAAAAAATACCGATAAAAGTTACGTAAAACCCTCGAAACCATGGCCTAAATTGAGATCGCATTTAAGCTCGTTCATCTACTTCACGTACGTTTTTTGAAAATGAAAATTTAGTGAAACATATCTGTTTAAGTGGGTCTGCTATTCTGCATAAGTTAGAAAACAGTTATCGAGAGAAGAAACCACAAGACAACAATAGTTCCAAGGGGAGCAAATAGAAAAGTCCTACAAAAGCGAAGTCTCCACAATAATTGTGACACAATTTGCTCGAGTTGGAATTTCATATTTTCTCCACAAGGTGAACAGATAATTTTTCCTCCGTGTGTGGTCTGAATAACCAAGGCTGTATACTTTGGGGACGTCACGCAGATCGCCATTTTGTTAGATACGCGGGTTACACACCACGTTTCATACAAACAAATTCACCAAAATTGAATTTGTATGGCGTGGTGAATTTTTTGTATGAAACGTGGTGTGTAACCCGCGTATCTGCATCTGCGTGACCTCCCCAAAGTATACAGCCTTGTGAATAACCGTTTCTCATTCTAATAGATCATAGTCAAATAACGGTTTCTTCTCTCAAAATAGTGTCAAATGAGTTGTCAATTTCACAAAGCTAACCTCAAACCATGACAGATCCATATAAATTTTTGTAACATTGTGGTTAGCTTTGTGAAAATGACAGTTCATTTGACATCTCAAACGACATTGACAATGATCTATTCTGAAAAGTTCCGACAAAAAATCTGAACTTTTCAGAGTTTTTCGGAACTCACATCAATTTGTCTCACTGTTGATTCTTCAGCTACCAGCTAGCTTTTACTTTGTGGCCTTTAGGCTTTAGGGTTTTTTCGTTGAGAAGAAACACTTATTTTGGGCGTGTTGCCCGTTTCACTTTCTTATTTGTTCTGTCGCTTTTTCTAAGAGTCATCGATCGGTTTCCTTTAAACCGCAAACTGCGATCGACATAATTATCGGAGTTTCAACATTCACCATTTTACAAAACCAAAACAAAGTGACAGCTTTTTAGGAGGCCGTTAAAAAAATCAGTTCTTGTGACTGTTCTTGGAGTGCATTGGTATGATTTATGAATTGGCAAGTATAGTGTGACTAATATAATCTTTAAAAATTAGTATAAATCCAACAGCTGCATCATCCGTTAAGCAACTGACCAAAATCTCATGAAGATTTGAGTCAACTAATTTTTTCCCCTGCTATAATTGTACACAATACACACTTTTATTGAGTGTATCCATAGGTGTATGTTAAATAGGTTTAAATTGCGTAAGGATTTAAGTCCTGTCACCCATCATCATTGTATACATATAGGAAATCCTGACTGTATTATATATAACACTTGGCGATCCCCTCATGACGATAACATTTAAATGAAATCAATTTAAAGTAGTTCAAGCGTATTTTTTGCTTATTTAGAATTAAACTTTTTGATAACCAAATACGGGCAAAAAAACCGCTCAAG
This sequence comes from Bradysia coprophila, assembly GCF_014529535.1. Classification (NCBI taxonomy): domain Eukaryota; kingdom Metazoa; phylum Arthropoda; class Insecta; order Diptera; family Sciaridae; genus Bradysia; species Bradysia coprophila. Next base: position 8,674 of record NW_023503489.1, read on the forward strand.
GGTTTCTCTTCTTTGTATGTTGATAATCCGAATGATTCGAATGAAATGATATATTTTTAATAAATAAAATAATAAATTCGAAGGGGTGATTGTATACCGCAAAAGGGACCTCAAACAATAAACAATTTTGATCTAATATCGGGATCTGTATAATTGAACCCATCAGAACAGCAAATTTTTCTTCTGGTGTGCTCAGGATATTTGAAAATATTTGCGATCTAAGTTAGCGCGATAGTATGACACTACAGCTTGAACTAGGTTCCATCTTATGGGTAGGTCAGGTCCCTTGATCAAAAGACATTGAAACATTATGTTATTTTAACTACAAAACTCCATTTCTCTTAACGTAGAGTGTCTGTCTGCAATGAGCTCAAAACGACTGACATATTTGACTCTCCTGTAAAACAGAAAATTCAGGCATTGCACTGATGATATGATGACTTCAAACAGTTTGATTTTGTGAGAAACAAACGTCTCGCATATCATTTCATGGACAAATTATTTAAGATCTTGTACTTCATTTGTTGCTACTCAACAATTGTAGTTACTTACTTAGATACGTAACTTCGAAATTCTTGCAAGACTTGCAATACCGAACACAGTAGTTCTTTTATTAGTTTTTGTCTTTGTTGTGTACTCTTCGGAGAACATACTCAACGCATATTGTTAGGGAAATTCTGGAAAAATTCTTGTAAATATTATAAACTAATAGAAATCAAAGAATTTGAGTAAATATTGGAAAGTTTGGAGGAAACTTCATTCTTAAGAGCATTCATAAATTGCTCGATCAATCAAGGACATTTAGTTGCCGATTTAATTCCGTTTTATTCGGCTTCGCCTCGAATTTACCATTCCTCGAACATAAAATACCTTTTACAGTTCGCACATGATGTTTTTTTTAACCTTGGCCTCGCCTCGAATTAGCAATCTGACATCCAGTGCGATAATGTCCCTGGCTGCTAGGACTTTCGCGCCGCGTCATTCACAATAAATAATTGACAAAATGACACATTTTGTATAAGGAAGATGTCACTTCGTGGGTTATTGTGAATGACATGGCGCGAAATTCCTCAACACCCTCTCCGTTTACGATCAAACATGCAAACTCATTCCACTTTTTACAAACGTAAGTGCGATTACAGCTTTACGGCGTGAACACCACGTGTAATTACCAAAAATTTCAATGAAACTTAGAATTTTTAATTTAATTTAACTATTCATCATGTCCGGAGCGATAGCGGAGGACTTGACGCAGTCTAACTTCCAAAAAAAGAACGAAGAAATTTTTTTGAGACGCGGCAACTATATATAGGCGAGAATTTAAGTTTCTTTCCTTTGGCATGTACCACCACAAATCCTATTCTATCTTATTCGCGCTTCAAATACGAGCAAAACGAGCTATCACTCGACTATGTAACTTTAAAATTGCCGGAGATACATCGTTTTGAAGTTGGTCATTTTGATAGAAAATGCAGGTTTATTTCTTTTTGTACACAAAAATTACGTTCTGTACACAAAACATACATTTTGTACACAAAAAGTCAATTGTGTACACAGAAACCATGATTTTGTACACAAAAATGATTATTTTGTACATAAAAGTGATCATTTTGTACACAAAAGTGATCATTTTGTACACAGTAAGTTCGTTCTGTACACAGTATGTTCGTTCTGTACACAAAGAAGAATCATTTTGTACACAAATTTGATGATTTTGTGAGAGAGAGAAGAATATATTTATTCATCGACGTTATTACAATGTTGGCCTGTGGGAATCGGAATAATGCGAATTCTTATACATGTGCATTTGAATATTTAAAATTTTGAATGAGTAATCTAAATATTGTATTATTGTGTTATTAATTTAAAAAATGTTAGGTAAAAACATTGTACATGAAAAGCAGCGCCGCAGGCCGTGAATTTTAAAAAAAAAAAAAAGAAGCGGGGTCGAGGGGCGGCAGCCCCCGCAGTGGGGGGTCAAGGGGGGTACAGCCCCCCTTGCGGGGTCTAAGGGGCAGAGCCCCTAGCGGGGTTTGGGGCAGAGCCCCATGAACGTACGGCAGCCTGCAGGGCGTAAAGAAAAGCTCGCCGCAGGCGCGGGGGTTTGGGGGCGGAGCCCCCGCACAAAGAAAATACATCATCCTACAGTAAAGAAAGTGTATGAAACAAGATGTAGTCCAATGACAAAAGATTGAATTAAGCAAATATACTTTTGAAAGACTACAGACACAAATTACACGTTCTCTTCTCTAACTGTATTACCTCTTCTTTTTGGTGCCGTTGTTCTGTTAATTATTAACTTCTAGGAATGAAAGTGCTGCTCAATGCAATTTATGTTTATAATAAAAAAATCTCTCAAAATCAAAAAACACAGCCAATTGAGAACTCTCATTGTGATAAAGCTTCTTTGTTTTGTCACACTTGATAACTTATGTGCTGAGATCGCGTAAAGCTAATTCAAAAAATTGCTAGAAGCTTAACAAGATTTTGTGTACGAATAGTGTTTTCTGTGTACGTTGTTACGGTTTCCGTGTACAAAATCAGTTATGTTTGTGTACAAAATATTTTTGTTTGTGTACAAAACAGACCTTTTGTGTACAAAATAATCAATTTTGTGTACAAAATCTTTAATTTTGTGTACAAAATATTTTTTGTGTGTGTACAAAAGGGACGTTTTGTGTACAGAACGTACTTTTTGTGTACAAAATGAAATGAACCGAAAATGCACCAAATTCGAGGGGTGACGCACTTCCATTTAATCCATTTAATCCATTTAATCCATTAAATCCATTTAATCCATTTAATCCAAAAAAAAATTTTAGTTTTACCGAAATAATTAGGCTACCGACCTGAAAAATTTGTAAAGTAATTGCGAAAAATAGATTTGCCCGATCCCCAGCTCGTTTAAGAACTCGTGAGGTATAGGAAAAAATTTTTTGTGAAAAATGGTATTAAATTTATTTAATCCATTTAATCCACTTTACACCAAAAACTCCTAAAAGTGGATTTTTTCGCTTTTTAACATTGTAGTATGAGTTGTAGTACGTGGTTCGATCAACATCAACAATTTTTAAGACTTTTACAGTATTTGGTAAAATGAACTTTTTTCCTATTTAATCCAATTTTTATTCCATTTAATCCATTAAATCCATTTAATCCATTTAATCCATTTAATCCATTTAATCCATTTAATACCATTTAATCCATTTAATCCATTTAATCTAGAAGTGAGTTACCCCTCGACCAAATTAACGTTTTACAATCAAAATCTTTCAACTTACTCTGTATGTTTCTATCTGTCTGTCTATCTGTCTATCTATCGACGGTCGATCTCGGAAACTAGTCAGCCAATCTCCATGAAATTTTGCAGGAACCTCAGGGTGGGCATAAAAATGAAAATGTGATACGCCATTACCCCAGGAAAAACCAGAATTTTGTTTTATTGGCCTCGAAGTGGTTTCTGAGTGTGGTTTTCGAGGGTCGGGTACGCGTTTTCGGCTGTAGCTTAGCTGTATTGAAACCTACAGAGGCGTGCGACCCATCAAATGAAAGGTATTCGTAAGACGATTCGAACAAAAAAATAATTCGGGGCAGATTCGTTAGAGCTAGAGTGATTAGAGTGACCAAATTTTGAGCTACTCGAGCGTAGGATGAAAGGACTAATATTTTTTTGGGTTATGAGACATAGAGAGTTAACTTCTTCGGCAAAGTCTCAGAGTTTTACGAGTAGAACAGAGGGGCATATGTGAAAAATGTCGAAAGTTGGAAATGGGTGGGTCAATTATGTTTTAGAGGTATTTCTTGAATGGTGGCAGATAGAGAGTTACTTTCTTCGGCAAAGTCTCAGAGTTTTACGAGTAGAAAAGAAGGGCATTTGTGAAAAATGTTGAAAGTTGGAAATGGGTGGGTCAATTGGGGTTTTAGAGATATTTCTTGAATGGTGGCAGATAGAGAATTACTTTCTTCGTCAAATTTTCGATTTTCGTCAAATTTAGAATTTCGTCAAATTTTCGATTTTCGTCACATTTCGAATTTCGTCAAATTTTCGATTTTCGTCAAATTTTCGATTTTCGTCAAATTTTCGAATTTCGTCAAATTTTCGATTTTCGCCAAATTTCCGAATTTCTGTTATAAACTGTTATAAAAAGCAGTGTTCTAAAACTTCTAAAACGCCTGATATCCCAACAAAAATCTCTTCGAGAAAAGTGTGACGCAGTCTCTGAAGTACAATTTCTAAAATGAATGATATCGCTAGAGTTGACGCTTTCAGCTTCGTTACGCAAAGATTAAATTATACACCCAATTTTAGTTCAAACAAGCTGGCTTAGTTTTTCTCATCATCTGCCAAATAATTTTTACCAAGACTGGAAACAACCAAAATTTTACCAAAAAAATCTGCGTCGCAAAGTGGCAAATGTTCAGGAACAGACCAGCAAGAAAATTTATCTGCCACATGCGACGCAGATTTTTTTGTTAAAATTTTGGTTGTTTCCAGTCAAATTTTTTTTGGTAAAAATTATTTGGCAGATGATGAGAAAAACTAAGCCAGCTTGTTTGAACTAAAATTGGGTGTAAAAAATTTTTGCGTAACGAAGCTGAAAGCGTCAACTCTAGCGATATCATTCATTTTAGAAATTGTACTTCAAAGACTGCGTCAAACTGGACAGGGGCATTTGGTCAAGCCTTACTTTCTGTGATGCGGGAATAGTTAGAACTGTTGAATCACAATTCAGAAATGCGACTTCCTTCCAGGTAAATGAAACACTTGAACCAAACTGAAAAACTGAAGTGATGTCAGCTCGATCATCGCGTACAATACAAACAAATTTCTTAATTTTCGATGCCACTATATCCATGTATTTGATGCATGACCTTAAATTGACATAATTACTTTGATGCTTATACAATAAATGTGTGAACTGCAAACTGCATCCACAACTGACTGACTAGACTAGTACAAATGTTACTATAATGAATGACTAGTAGTTACATACGGAGGTAAATTAATAAATAATAATTTTCAACAACAAAAAAATAAAAATTTTCAATTTTAAAATGCTTAAATATCTAGTCCGGTATGCGATCCAACGGGATACGATGGTCCGGCCAGTCCACGTTGATTCGCTCGCGGATCTTCCGGCGTCCATACACGAGCATACAATTTACATCCGGGTATACGGTCACCTTTCTTATGCCACGACAGCGAATGTGAGATTCCACCACCTGAAACATTAAGCGATAAAACAAAAACATGAAAATTGTTCTGTGTACAAAAAAAAACATCAATTTCTGAATGGAGAATGGGGGGAGAGCATTAGATTTTTGATGAATGGTAAATGCGTGTTTAATGCAGTCGGAGTTTTGGAAAATAAACACAACTGCGAAAAGGGTCTTCAAAACAATAGTTACATGTGGGCTATGTGTACAGCTATACCTACAGAGTTGATTATACGAAGAAGAAAAAAAAAATCGAATCCACGAGAATATGTTCGCAATATCATTTCTATTTGTTATATATACCATTTGATTGCTGTGTCGTTACCCTCTAATGTATGTTCATTTTAACCCCTCTGGCACATAGAGAGAATACACATTTCCCTATCGCTTCTCTAAAATGTTAATATTTTACAAAAACAACAACTGTGATGAGAAATTCGTTATGGTTTTGCAGATGGGCTACCAATGCAATTCGCTTTATTTTTCGGGTAATACCACCTACAATTGTGTTACTAATCGCGAACACTTGTATTTTTTACATTCATTTTATAAGTGTTTGGGATGGTCGGAATATTATTATCGCTGGAGTGTACAAATGGCAGAAGATGGTAAAATGTTTATGGGTCGTTCGTCTTGGTGAAGAGTGAAAATGATTTGATACGCGAGTCGGTTTGATTTCAGTAAAATATATGTGGACGGGATCTGTGTTAAGAATGTGTGTACTTGATTAACCAACGGATTGACCAACGGAAGAAACCGAAGATAGACCAATAATAAGAAACGTGGGATCGGAGGATATGCCCGAGATAACTGTTGATGAAGTCAAAGCTGCAGTAGCCGAGATGAAAAACAAAAAGTCTCCCGGAGAAGATGGTGTTCCAGTGGAAGCCATTAAACTAGGTGGAGACTCATTATTAAAGGCAATCACGGCTTTGTTTAATCGATGTCTCCAATGGGAAGAAGTACCAGAAGCCTGGGAAAATGCGGTAATTACATTGCTGCATAAAAAAGGAGACATAACAAAGCTGGAAAATTACCGACCCATAAGCCTATTGTCAACACTCTACAAGTTGTTTATGAAAATCATTACGAAGAGGAACACTAACAAGTTCGACTTCTACCAACCTGTTGAACAAGCTGCTTTCAGATCTGGTTTCAGCACAAACGACCATTTGCAAGTGATGAGAACGCTTATTGAGAAGTGTCGTGAATACAACATCGACATAGTCTTGCTATTCATAGACTTCGAAAAAGCTTTCGATTCAGTGGAACCATGGTCGATATTGGACGCATTAGACGAATGTAGAGTAGACTCAAGGTACTCCAACACAATTCGATATGTGTACAAAAATGCTACTTCATGTATAAAACTTCATAAGAGCACGGAGAAATTCAGAATTGGCCGAGGTGTAAGGCAGGGTGACACCATTTCACCGAAATTATTCACGGCGATTCTGCAGAGTGTTTTTAGGAAGTTAAACTGGAGTAAAATGGGAATAAAGATAAATGGAGAGTACCTGAGCAATCTCCGCTTCGCTGATGACATTGTACCGATAGCAGCGAATCTAGGTCAGGCTCAGCTTATGCTACAACAGTTAAGTGAAGAGGCAAACAAAGTTGGCCTCAAGATGAACTTATCGAAAACAAAAGTCATGACCAACATCGGGGACGATAGAGAAATCAAAATTGGTGACACTGTTATTGAACGAGTCGACAGCTACGTATATCTAGGACATAAGCTGAAGTTAGGTCTGGACAACCAAACTGCAGAAATAAGACGTAGGATTGGTCTTGCATGGGCAGCGTTCGGAAAACTCAGACTAATTTTCAAAAGCAAAATGAATAATAGTCTGAAACGCAAAGTTTTCGACACTTGTGTCCTTCCAGTGCTCACTTATGGAGCGGAAACGTTAACTTTAACGAAAGCATCCGAAGATAAATTGAGAGTGACACAAAGAGCCATGGAACGGAGTATGCTTGGAATAACACTCAGAGACAGAATGACGAATCAATGGATTCGACAACAAACCAGGGTCGTTGATGTCATGGAAAGAATAGCATCTCTGAAATGGAGCTGGGCGGGACATATTGCAAGAAGGACAGACGAACGTTGGACCAAAAAGATCATGAACTGGCGACCATATAAAAGACGAGCTATAGGTAGACCACCAGAGAGATGGACAAACGGAATTAAGAATATTGCAGGTACAAACTGGCAGCAAATGGCAATGGATCGTACGAAATGGAAAGAAGTTGGAGAGGCCTACATCCAGCAGTGGATAGAAACAGGCTGAAAAAGAAGAAGTACTTGATTATGGGAGGTGCCAGGTGGATTATTATTATTTTTTAGGGAATTTTTCAGAATTTGTTGGGAATTTTCAAGAGTCAATTCTGAGGTTTTAAGATAAAACTCATAAGAGTAATATCGCCAAAACTTGAACCAATTTGAAAACAATGGTTCGGCAATCCAGGCAAGCTATTATAGCTCGTTTGAATTGTCTTTCAATTCTAAGAAATAGGGATCTTTTACTTTTTCGGTTAGTTTCCCATTTTCTGGGTGAACACGTGAAAAGTGATAGCATGTCAAGGGGTGGTGAAAACAGTTTTTTTGTGATAGCTCAAGATAGACATGTTTCTAAAAGTTGAAAATTTGTAGGATTATAGGCATTTGACAGACCTTCAAAAAGAGTATAATCATCGGTATGGGCCGCCACCCGTTCTGGACTTATGGCTCAAAATATGGTCAATGTTTGGACAGTCCTACTGGCTTGCAACAGAATTTATCCGCGGAAATGACTATAGGGTTTTGTAGCTGGACTTACTCTCTTTTGTTCCACATATAATAAACCTCAGATAAATTCTGTTGCAAGCCATAAAGTAAGTCGAAGTAAACTGTCGCTCCAGGAGACCCATAATTTTCAGTGTTTTCGACTTGTTTTTGGTCTTCAAACAGGCTGGAGCGATGGAAATGAAATAAACTAAATCATAATTACATGTTCAGCTCAAAATTGTCCTAAACCGAGCGAACATTGGTCTTGAAAATGTTGCTTTCCACCTACTTCGTAGTAGGTGGAAAACCTCATTTCTAGAAATCCAGCTAAGTCCAGCTACAAAACCCTATAGTCAGTTCCGCGGATAAATTCTGTTGCAAGCCAGTAGGACTGTCCGAACATTGACCATATTTTGAGTCATAAGTCCAGAACGGGTGGCGGCCCATACCGATGATTATACTCTTTATGAAGATCTGTCAAAGGCCTATATTCCTACAAATTTTCAACTTTTAAAAACATGTCTATCTTGAGCTATCACAAAAAAACTGTTTTCACCACCCCTTGACATGCTATCACTTTTCACGTGTTCACCCAGAAAATGGGAAAATAACCGAAAAAGTAAAAGATCCCTATTTCTTAGAATTGAAAGGCGATTCAAACGAGCTATAGCTTGCCTGGATTGCCGAACCATTGTATTTATTTTCACCAAAATTGGTTCAAGTTTTGGCGATATCACTCTTAACGGAATTGACGGCAACATTTTCTTCGGGAAAACATCGTGTACGTATTCAGGACAGTTGGAACCTGATATTAATTATTTTTGAGAATTTTTTCTTGAAAATTCTTCAAGTTTCTAAAATTTTTAAGAATTTAGGAATTGAAATTCTGAATAATTAGCCTTGTGAGGTGCGACAATTAGAAAGTTTAACTCGTTATAGCTAAACACTCCAGGAATAAACGACAATCTCTGACGCTAATGCAGAGTTATATATTGAAAACTCAATCTCTGACAAATATTTAGAACAATTGAAGCTATAGATCCGATACTGCTGAAACGTTTAAACAAAAGAATATTCACCAAAGGAATACTAGTGTAAGGCAACGAATTATTTTAAAACCAGAAATATTTGATAACATCGAGGTCTGACTGAGGTGCGGTATGTAAAAAAAAAGCGTATGGTAAAAGCATTTGCATCACTCACAACAGCAATTTTCAACTTTTCTTCCTCGGTGAACAAATAACTATTTCAGTACTTCATTCTTTGCGCTCTATTTTCTAGTGAAATAACTTCACTCCCTGTAAATATCCATAAAATTTCATAGCAGTGAAGTTGGTTCACTAAGAATAGAGCGCTGGTGCTATCATTTGTAGCCTGATGACGAAATGTACTAGAAATGTAATGGAATTCTACCAATTCTACAAAAGTCCATTACATTTGAGTTACAGTTTCCCTATGCAGCAACATTAAAACACGTCAAAATTGCCTCAAAATTGCGCTTATAAATTGTTTATTCTGCCGAAACATGAAAATGCAAACGAAGTTTTTTTCTAAACAACAGCTGGAGGAGGGAATTTACATTTGCTGGCATCGCTGTTGCAACCAGTGCCATCGAACACATAATTTGGTGGACAGGCCATCACCTCGGATGGTTTAGCTGAAGCAGCACTACAATAGAAATATTCATTGCAACTGGATGGGTTCTGGTAGTATCCTTTGGCTTTGCAATTGAGTCGGCATGCATTGATGGAGGTGTCGAAGATCTCACTTTCTCCACATCGGAACATAATTGTTCGGATGTTTCCCGCATTGAATATACAGTAAGCATAAAATCTGGTATTGCTAGCGTAGACAATGTACGGCTTGGAGGTGGATGCCTTTGAGCAGTCGATTTTGGAGCAAGGTAATGTTCCCCTTTGGCAAACGTTGAGTTGAGAATTGAATACAAATCCAGTTGGACACTGCAGTAGTGAAGATTCTCCTGCTTCACAGGTTCGATATCTGGTACAGTCCGAGGGTTCTGAAATTTATGATGGATTATTTTACATGCTTTGTGTGCCGAAAGTCATTTTCGGTGCACAAAACATGTAAATTGACAAGACAACATCTCTGCATCAATTGCTAACCTGGAAATACCCCATCGTCAGTGCAGGTAAATGATGGTGCGCTAGTGCATTGGCTGGTTGGTTTCGTTGTACAGGCACCGTTCACGCAATACTGATTTGGAGAAGAGCAAAGGACTGTGTCTAATGGTGTAGGATCACCGGCCATACAGATCTAAATAAGAGTTTTATCAAACGTGAGGGTGTGGAACTAGATGCAAGTAATGTTACCATTAATGTTGAGCAATCGGCTGCACATTCGGGACCAGTTTTGGTACATGTTGGTTCTTCGGCGGTTGCAAAAGATGAAATTTGCACGCCTGTTGCATAGTCTTGGGCTTCGGTACCAGTCTGAATCGAAACAGCATGTTTTAAAGAAAAATCCGTTCCATCGGTAACGAGATTGACCGCTTATATACTCACCAGCGCCAAAGCGAATATTGCACAGAGTACAACGAACATTTTCGTAGTGAAAATTCAAATCTTTAAAACTTGATCAAGGGAGACTTAACACACAACCACGGCTAAGGCGATAATGTTTTCGAATTCAATTTCGTTTCACTTTTTATAACGAAAATTCTGCGCACCAAGAAAACGCACAGCAACACAAGACTTGGATGTCAATTTAAACGGATTCATTTCGATAGCAAGATAAGAAATTCAAAGAAAATTTTCGTCTATTGACTCCATTTCGAGTAAATAAGATAAAGAAAAAAAATTACTTATCATTTGCTGGTACATGGCTTTTATTTCTATTTTCAACTGAATTTACCCGATTAATGGCCGGGGCTATAAATTCAGATGACTGCATCAAGTTCTGACAATTTTTACCACACACCACTAAGTTTACTGAGACATTGTAGAAGTGATGGAATGAATACCATAATTCAGGATATATTTTTCCCTTTTTTAACTATTTTCGGAACAGTTCTCAATATCTGCCACTTGTGACGCAATTTTTTTGTAAGATTTTCTTTACTAAGTTTTTTAGGTCAATTTTTTGTTGATAAAATTTTTGCGTTGAGGCGCAGAATGGGTCACCCTCATCGATATCAGTTATTTTGTAAGCAGAAACAAGGACTTGCGTCACATTTTTACCCTTCTGGGTTTTTTGGTGGATATCAGTTCTTTTAGAAGTTTAGGGGTAAAGGTCACTAGTTTTGTAATCATCTCTCGTCGACTACAGCTCAAATCCATTGAAAAATACGGTGGAAGTTAGGAAGTGTCAGAGAAATCATATGTCATCCCAAAATTTAGGAACCAACCTTGGAGCAACTCACTTATATCGGAAATACCCCAAATCCATCAAAAAAAACCGATGGAAGTTAGGAAGTGCCAGAGGAATCATCTGTCATCCCAAAATTTAGGAACCAACGTTGGACCACCTCATTTATATCGAAAATAACCAAAATCCATCAAAAAATCCGATGGAAGTTAGGTAGTGCCAGAGGAATCATCTGTCATCCCAAAATTTAGGAACCAATCTTGAAACACCTCACTCATGTCGAAAATAACCAAAATCCATCAAAAAATCCGATGGAAGTTAGGAAGTGCCAGAGGAATCATCTGTCATCCCAAAATTTAGGAACCAACCTTGGAACACCTCACTCATGTCAAAAAAACCGAATCCATCAAAAAAATCCGATGGAAGTTAGGTAGTGCCAGAGTAATCATCTGTCATCTCAAAATTTATGAACCAACTTTGGAACACCTCACTCATGTCGAAAATAACCAAAATTCATCGAAAAAACGGACAGAAGTTAGGTAGTGCCAGAGGAATTATCTGTCATCCTAAAATCTGGGAACCGACCTTCTTCTTCTTCTTCTTTTTCAGCCTGTTTCTATCCACTGCTGGATGTAGACCTCTCCAAATTCTTTCCATTTCGTACGATCCATTGCCATTTGCTGCCAGTTTGTACCTGCAATATTCTTAATTCCGTTTGTCCATCTCTCTGGTGGTCTACCTATAGCTCGTCTTTTATATGGTCGCCAATTCATGATCTTTTTGGTCCAACGTTCGTCTGTCCTTCTTGCAATATGTCCCGCCCAGCCCTATTTCAGAGATGCTATTCTTTCCATGACATCAACGACCCTGGTTTGTGGTCGAATCCATTGATTCGTCATTCTGTCTCTGAGTGTTATTCCAAGCATACTCCGGTCCATGGCTCTTTGTGTCACTCTCAATTTATCTTCGGATGCTTTCGTTAAAGTTAACGTTTCCGCTCCATAAGTGAGCACTGGAAGGACACAAGTGTCGAAAACTTTGCGTTTCAGACTATTATTCATTTTGCTTTTGAAAATTAGTCTGAGTTTTCCGAACGCTGCCCATGCGAGACCAATCCTACGTCTTATTTCTGCAGTTTGGTTGTCCAGACCTAACTTCAGTTTATGTCCTGGATATACATAGCTGTCGACTCGTTCAATGACAGTGTCACCAATTTTGATCTCTCTATCTATCGTTGAACAAGCTGCTTTCAGATCTGGTTTCAGCACAAACGACCATTTGCAGGTGATGAGAACGCTTATTGAGAAGTGTCGTGAATACAACATCGACATAGTCTTGCTATTCATAGACTTCGAAAAAGCTTTCGATTCAGTGGAAACATGGTCGATATTGGACGCATTAGACGAATGTAGAGTAGACTCAAGGTACTCCAACACAATTCGATATGTGTACAAAAATGCTACTTCATGTATAAAACTTCATAAGAGCACGGAGAAATTCAGAATCGGCCGAGGTGTAAGGCAGGGTGTCACCATTTCACCGAAATTATTCACGGCGATTCTGCAGAGTATTTTTAGGAAGTTAAACTGGAGTAAAATGGGAATAAAGATAAATGGAGAGTACCTGAGCAATCTCCGCTTCGCTGATGACATTGTACCGATAGCAGCGAATCTAGGTCAGGCTCAGCTTATGCTACAACAGTTAAGTGAAGAGGCAAGCAAAGTTGGCCTCAAGATGAACTTATCGAAAACAAAAGTCATGACCAACATCGGAACCGACCTGGTGGAAGTTAATATTTAATAATCCACACAATTTCCAACAAGAAATACATCCAAATACAACACATACCTTTCACCACATTACCATCCATATCATGCACTAAAATATACAAAACACACACACACACACATACAAATTGGTTTTTATATGGCATTTGTATAGAGACTTTGAGGAGCTCCAGCTCCCAAGATATGGGTTTTTCCAACTTTTGAAAATTCCATACTTATTTTTGGGCCATTATTAGCCTATAACCAAAATTTCAGGAAAATCTGTAGAAACGTTTAGGAGTTGCTGGATCCGTTGGATCCATTTTTCCATAGGAACTAACTAACTAACTAACGTAGGCGATTTCAGTTATCTGAAAAAACGAAATTTTGCTTATTTTCATACAAACATCAATATTTCGAAGTTCAATATCTCGTTGAACTCGTATAAATTACTAGATTCCAGATATCCAGATATATTTGGGGGTCGTTGGAGTTAAGGGGAAGAAGTCAAAAAGTTGCTGTAAATATGCTCCGCCGTCCTCAAAAATTTTTTGTTAAAACATTTTTGGTAGTGGACTTGCGTCACACCCGCTTACTAACGTGCGGGCATGACGGTCTTTTATATCATTTATGACAGAACTAATGAAGTAACAGATTTTTTGTTGAAATAGGTTAAAAGAAGTAAATCCCCTAACGTCTGGGTGATATTGGTAGCCACTGGGAGAATATTTTCGAATGAGTTTGTCACAATGGTCCTTAGAAGTTATTCACCGAAATCAGCTAAAAAAAGAAAGATCCTTCCAAGCAATAAAATGTTGGACTTGATTTAATATCATCCGCATAATACCACCACGAAAAACGTTTTCCATTGACGAAACAAAATCGTGGCCTTCACAAACCTTCTTTCTAAACAGATAAACATTGTAGCGCGTGCTGAAGTGATAGCTTAAAAATAAATTTGAATATTTAACGTAAATACAAGGCGAAAATAACAATTTCTTTGACACGCATTTCTACGAAATGCAGGCACATGATGTTATATTTTGGCAATAAAAAACAAAAATTCGCAGTAACCACCAGTATATCTGTATTCAGGCAAAGTAATACCTGAGATAACACGAAAAAAGAATTTTTGTACACAGATCAACATCGTTAAACAATTACGATTAACCTTCGCTTTACAAAAATAAAGCACAGTAAGAAGAACGCATCATATAAATAAATCCATATAAATTATCGTTAGTCCAATGTGCAGTAATTACTGCACCGATTTACCGTTTCTGAAGCTACACATATGTGTTTGCGTTTAAATAAAACCAGAGTTCAACGCAACGTTTTTTTTATTATTGAAAAATCTTCCCGAGAGAGACACCATATATTCTTCCATTCATCAGCAGAGTTGACAATTTGAAAAATGTTGCCCTTAAATAATCGGTAAATTCAGTCGTTTGCAGAGAAATGATAAGTTGGTACGCCTGTGGCGAGATAGAAGGAACATGTGAATGACAGTTGGCTCCTATGGGAGAGAATGTGAGAGAATTTGTATGCAATTTTCTTATAACTGCAAAGAACGATAATCTCGCATTTATCCCTTTAGTGCTAAACTGTTTGTCTGAATATATCTCAGCAGAAAAAATAGCGTTTGCACCTCTGTTCAAAATGATTATTTTGACGATTTTGTTTAACGATTTCGTTTTCAAAATTGGAGTAAAATACAGAAATTCGTCAAGCGAGTCGCCAGCGATCAGCGGTGGGTTTTCATTTTTCATTTTTAGAAGTTGGCACACGTGCATTGCTGCATTATACGCACTGAAAACCTTAATCTATTCACGCCGTAAGTGTGCTAAAAATGTGAATTTTAAGTGAACGATTTGATAAAAAAGTGAACCGAAAAATACAATTCAACGCTTCATTGTATGAAAATGACGCTACGTTAGAAAGACGTCCGCACTTTCCATTTTGAATTTCGACCGCACTTACGGAGTCAATTATTTCAATTATTGATATTTGAGTGTATGTCGAGGCCTAGGTAGATATAGTGTGGAAGTGTGGAGACGCGCGACCTAGCACTATGATTGACCATGATTTACTTGCTATCATACAACACATGGCCCGACTTTTTATTCCATTTTTTGATGAGATGGCGTTTGTATCGAACTTTTGTGCCACCGCACATCTGATACGGTTATATATGGCATTACCTCCACACTATATCTACCTTGGTCGAGGCGAAATTGAACTATAGGTAAAACTCTGTCCTCAGTCCTCATATTTCAATTTTAATATTTCATTAGTTTGAAGCTCAAATCTCACTAGCGATTTCTGCGTCGGCGAATATTTGAGAGTAAGTGGAACGATCCTTTTCCTATAGGAATTAGTTGGGAATTGAGAAGGCAAATATATGGTGGAGGTAATGTCAAATCAGTGAAAACCCCTGAAAGGGTGAAAGTGACGCAAGTCCTTTATCTTAACTACAAAATAACTGATATTGATGAGGGTGACGCCTTCTGCGCCTAAACACAAAAGTCTTATCAACGAAATATAGAAAGAAAATTTTACAAAAAAAAATTGTGTCACAAAGTGGCAGATGATTCGGCTTACTTCCGTTTGAATTCAATTCTTTCGGGAAGTATTTTTCCCAATTTTAATAATTTTCTTAACAGTAGTTTCCTCAACGTCTCGATGGCATACCTCCACGGTAAGTCATCAGCTAATCCTTTCTTGTTTTTTAGTTTAGTTGTGTTAGGTCATTACACGAATTTGATCACACACATTTCAATATTGACCGATAGTTTCAACTTATAGTTGAAATAGTACGGATGAGTTGAGGAGAGATCAAGTTTAAAGTAGTATGAAGCCTGAATAAGAGATGAATTATAAATCATTTTAAATCGGAATTCATCTTGGTAGTATTGTCAACAGATATGTTATGTTAACTCGATGTACAGCGACAATATCATTGAAAGCACTCCTTATCGTTAAAATCTGATGCGAAAAACCCTTAGCCCGTATCGCCTATTTCTATACAAAATTCTCCCTGTGCCACGTTAACTTTTCACAGACAGCATGCATATCAGCACTTTTAGAATCGGGTCTATTACTTCATTTAATATAAGAATTTTGAAGAGATTGATTTCAAATCTTTTACTTCATCCAGGTGTGTCAGCTTCGTGTTTTGGTGCCGAATTATCCCGCCGGGATGTGGCTGTTTACATTCAAAATTCGACAATGTAGACAGTTATAAGTAATATTGAAGTAATAGATTCTGTATCAAATACTAGAAGGAACTTTCCACAATAATGCAAAAACCGATTTAATGATTTTGTTTCGATACATTTGCCGGTTCCAAAGTAAAAATTTGTATTTAAATATCGTCTACCGGCTGTCCATAACGAATTGCAATTTTTGGTGTCATTCAACGTTTCGATATTATGTGTGTGCGGGGAAGTAGTTTAGTTCCGGTCACGCTTGATTTTATCTCTCTACCCCGTCAGAATCAATGAATGCAACTACTATACGTACGCACCGTAGAAAATATTTTCTGCATCATAAAAATGATGAATTCAATTTCGATTCGTTTCCATTTTCATTTAAATTTGAATTATTAGATGGTTTTAATGGTTTAATTTATATATCATCTCATCCCTCTCCCCTCATTCGGTGTTTTCACTGCATTGTGTTGTTTTGTATAACCTCAATTAATGCATTAGATACATACACGGTTGGATGAATGAACATTTAGTTTAAAAACACGAAAACAATTCGTTTTAAAGGGGTCTTGTGGTTTGTGATGATTGTAAAAAAAAAAGTGTACGAAGATATTCCAAAAATGAAAACACGAAATACTTCTGCTGTTGCAGTTGCTCTACAATACAGGGAATTGCGGGAATCATTAATAATTTTTACAGTGGCTCATCACGGCTCATAATTACAATTGGTTTATTCCCACATTTAAAAACAGATAAAAGTTGAACTTACGAAGATTGTTCTGTTAAGTAAATGGACAATAAAGCCGACAATGTGAAAGTGTTAAGTTAGCATTTAAAAAAAGACCAGACCAAAGAAATTTAATGTTTGGCTCTTTTTCGAAGATATATTACGTCAAACTTTCTTTACATCGGTTACATAAAGCTTGAGAGTGACACTATTTACCCTATTTCCATCGCAAGAAAACAATCAGAAATACAATTACAGCTAAATTAGCATAAAAAAACAGAAAAAAAACACTTTTCGGTCATTTTTTGACCACTTTTGACTGTCACCAGCCTAGATATGGCACATTTGTCACATTTCTTGGATAGAAATACTATTTATGAGTGCCACAACAAAATTACCAATCAAATGTGGAAATGTCAAAAAATGTGAAATGTGAAAGTTTGGACAGCACATTCACCGTTAGATTAGCACCTACGTTAAAACGGACTTCACATTTGGAAAGTATATACCCAAATGTGCCCAGATGTGACCTAGATGTGACTTTCGGAGCTATAGCGGGGGAAAATGTGCCAATCACATCTAGCGAAAAATGCAAATTTGACAAAATGTGATTGGCATGATGTAATGATGAGCCACTGTAAAAATTATTAACGATTCCCGCAACTCCCAGGGTGGAGCGAAATAGGTATTTACATCACATGGTGTTGTTGGAGCCGAAAGCGAAGCAACATACATAATAAGTAAAAACAATTCTCGAGGTATACGAAATTCGTATTACGAATCAACACGCATACTGGGGTTGAAAGGTTCAAGAAGAATCAAAGAGATAGTGTGTGTGGAAGAGAGAGCGAGAATTACCCCAAAAAACACTTAAACAAGTGCTTGGACAATACTCTCTCCAGAAAACAAACTACTTTTATTAAGGTGGTGAACGAATCAAGTAGCCTTTGGAATTTATATGTCGATTACAGCGTAGTCAGTCAAAATGTTAGAATAGTGTTTGTAGAATACAAAGAAATAAGGTGTGAATTTGACACAGAGAGCTGAGACTTTGGTTGCTAGAAAGAGTATTGGCTTGGATGAGTATGTGAAGCATATGCTCACCAAACCAAACCCAATAAAACAATAAAAGACACAAAATTATCACTCACCTCTGCCCTTTACAATAAACTTTTTCGGCGGTTCCTTTTTGTAGTGTTTCTGTAATCCTGTAAGGCCGGTGTGTCGTTTCCATTTTTGTCCTTTTTGACCATTTCACCGAGAAAACTTATGTAACTTATTGCCAACTTTAGCGTATCGACTTTGCTCAGTTTCTTTTCATATGGAAGTGTTGGGATGTGCGACCGAAGACCCTCCAAATGCTTCATTTATGCTCTGGCATTCGACGTCGTTCACGTAAATTTGCGGCTTGTCGTTGTTGCGCTTGATGGTTGATACCTTTGTTACGGCGTGATTTGGGTATTCTGGAAGAGATATCGGTTCTGTTAAAAAAAAAGACTCAATGTGTTGTGTGTTGCACAGTAACAACGAAAATTTTCTACTTTCTCTGAAAATCATGTGTTAGGACTGAGTAAAATAATGCGAAATTATCCTACTCTATCATAAGAAATTGGTCGACTTGGGTCATGTTATAGACTTTGAAAGATTACTGCACGACTGTGTCTTTACTCCACAAAAAAGCAACCACAAAAATCTGAGGGAAAAATTCATGTTTACTCTGTATTCTAGCGTTAAGCAATAATTTGGGATACTAGTTCTAGTGTTTCTTGAACAGACATTTCATCACTACTTCCTCTCCCCTTCATTTCTGTTGGAGCATCATGGAAAGTAAATTGCAATTTACTTTTACGAAAGCTTTTTCGTGTGACAAACCTATTTATTAGTCCCGTTTCCGATCAAAATTATTTCTCTGACTGTTAATGGCTCACCAAAAAAAATGTCGAATCCTGATGTTCCTACTACTTCTTGGTTCTAGACACTAGACATTTCTAGTGTTTTTGACAATTTTTTTCGGCTTAAATTGAGATTTAAACAAGTTTGAAGTCACCAGAAATCAGTTCCTAAAAATTAAGTGACGTCTTCACGGTCCACTGTCTTCCCTATCCCACATCTATAGAACTGCAGGGAATTCAGACGACTTTCCGGATCTCTTCTGAATTCTGCCGATGGTTAAGTTAACCAATGAAAGTGTAAAACAGGTATGGTCTATTGTCCGCCCGGAGGACATAAAAATTTGATTTTCGTACTTCAACACACTCATTTTCATATTATTTTGACATAAAAATGTGAGTGCGTTTAAAACGAATTCGCCGATCGACCATACCTGTTCTAGACTTTCATTGAAGTTAACAGCAGGTCAATTCATAAGAAAAAACTTAGCAGTGACACAGAAAAATCGTTTGAAACTCCCTGCAGCTCTATAGTTTTAGGATAGGAATGACGGCTGGGTGAAATCAGAAGTACCTAAATGTAGCTTCCGAATGACACCCCATTCATGAGTAATCTATTGGAAATGGTCGGGGGAAAATGGCTGATAAATTTTCCGGGACACTTTTGGGGTAAAACCTCATACCGACTCTACCAAAAACGAAGTTTTTCCATGAAATATCGGTAATGAGCCATACTTTCCAGAACAGAAGAAATTTTTCAAAAAAATATTGTATTTTCGGAGATGTTCGGAAAAGGCTTTTCCGACTGGAAAAACAGTTTTCCA
Organism: Bradysia coprophila; assembly: GCF_014529535.1. Taxonomy (NCBI): domain Eukaryota; kingdom Metazoa; phylum Arthropoda; class Insecta; order Diptera; family Sciaridae; genus Bradysia; species Bradysia coprophila. Next base: position 28,403 of record NW_023503489.1, read on the forward strand.
TTTTTCTGGAAAAAATTTTGGAACAAATGAAAAGAACTTAAGATTTTTGGACTAATTGCGAAATTACTACAAGCAAGTAATCCCTCCAGCTGGTTTATCCCTTTCACCATTTGCATGTAGATAAATGTCGTAAATGACAACAGAGATAATGGCGAGATGGTTTTTCGTGTGAATTTTGTTGATCCGAGGCGTATCTAAGTAAAAATGTTAAAAATCCTATTGTTCACCGGAGGAAATTCGAGGGTGTTGTTTGTGGCCACAGAATTTCCTACTTTATTCACGAGGTCGTTCACAAGAAAGACTCTAGAAGTGTCAGCGCGAGGGGATAAAATTCAATGAAAGTCTAGAACAGGAATGGTCGATCGGGCGAATTCGTCTTAAACGCACTGACATTATATGTCAAAATAATATGAAAATGAGTGCGTTTAAGTACCGAAAATCAATTTGTATGTCCTCCGGGCGGACAATAGACCATACCTGTTTTACACTTTCATTGATAAAATTATTGTTTTCCCGCCTTTGTTGTGAAAATATATGTTCACCCACGTTAGTAAAAGGAAATTCCAACTAGTGCGATCTTTCGCTCTTATTGGAAATAACCACTGGTCCTCGAAAATCGACTCCGATCGGGACTTCGCAAATTCAATAATATCGTCCAAAAAAACGATAAAATCGTACAGAAAATGATAATATCGTCCAGCGGATCCAGGACTATTTAAAAAAAAACGATATTATCGGTCAAAAAAATTGACCGCGTAGAAATGTCTTGCCAGCGATCGGGACTGTAAACAAGTTCTACATTTGGGTCGAGCATTGCTGAAAAAATCCAGAAGAGTCTACGAAAATCCTTCGACAATAAAACCTACATTTTTTCCTCGTTATTCTCCTGGTCGCTGTTAAATCCACTGTAAACATCGCTATCCGACGAATAATCATCGCACATAAAGAAATCCGAGCCGCTGGACGTAGATCCGGACGCATGAATTTGATTGCCATCAAACAAATGCTTGGACATGACCGCTTCAAAGTCGAACGCATCCATGGAAAACATTTTTTTGTTTGTTCTGCCGACCTTACTCCGTTTCTTTATTAATTCGAAAAACTGTAACTATTCACTGCGCCACTTTAATTTTGAATATTTTATTATCACACAACGGACACAACCGGAGGATATGACTAGAATTTTCCTGCTTTATGAATTTGATTCGTGTAATTACATGGTACGGGACCTCCTTTTCGTTCCGTTACTCTTGTTAAATAGTGGAAAATATTTAATTTTTAAAGGGAAACAATAAAATATTGAACGTTGGACACAATATACTATGCGTATTCGACGGTATAGACACACGGCAATATCGGTCGATTCGATTTTTAAATCATGTATGTAATTAAGTGTATGTTAGAACGATAAGTCGTTCATGTTTCCACTTTATAATTAGATGCACGTGTTTCCATTCACATTTTCCTATTGATTTTCCATCAGACAGAAACGAAAATCGAATTTTTCTTTTTCTCGTCCCCGTCGTGTGTATAGTTTCGAGCCGATAAGATAACGAGACGACCAAAAAATAATTATCTGGAAATTAATTGACTGTTAACACTCACTGGTTCCCTATACCAATATTACATGATTATTATCATTTCTGTTTGAACAAAACCACTGTAATCCACTTAAAACACATCCAACAAATCGTAACATTTGTTTAACTATCCACCAGAAAAAAAGAGCACACCGCGCACACGTGTCCCTATGCAAATACAAAATCACAACACTTGAACCCACAAATTGGTTGTATTTATCAATTCGTCGAGCGGCGTGTTTCCTTTTCCGATAAAACACTTTTAGCCGTTTAAACGGAAAGTGTGTGTGTAAGCAATCTAATAAACAACTACTTGTGTAGCCGGAAAAAAAGTCACCACCCTGATACACAATATACACAATGTACGGCCGACGACGACGTTTCCTTGAAAATTAAAATATCCGGAAAATTTTCACTCAAAACAACACAATTTGATACCGAAAACGTGCGCCCTATTAGTTGACCATACGCAGTTATTGTTCGATTAACACTAAAGTGATTTTTAAGTATGTTTGTTGAAATCCCCGCGATAAACTCATTAAATACACTGATGTGTGTATAAAGCATACATGTTTTAGCAGGAGAGAGGAGGGTTGTTGTTATATCCGATTTCCTATCACATTTTGTCGTTTACGTGTTGCAAACTTGCACGCATATATAGCTCGCGTCTCTCGTTGTATGGAGAAGTTATATTTGCTAGGGGTGAAGATGAAAATTGTGAGAAAATCATTTTGTGGGCGGTGCATAAGGATTTAAATCGACCAATCCGGGCTGTGACAGTTTTCCCGTAGTAAATAAATTTTCTCTTTGGAAAATGGTTTTTCATTATGTGCCCAGTCTAATCTATCGGCTCTGTGTTAGATGTTATGGTACAGTATACATTACAATTTATATGTAACCATGAAAGGAATGAAGATTTGTTTTATTCAGGCATCGTTAACGTTATAACTTTGTACAAAATGTTCCAAGTTGTAACGTTATTGTTTGGAATTTTTTGTCTTTTGTGTAACGTTACAACTCTATTTCTAAAAATCGCTGGAGTATGCTGAATTTACCATAATTTTCACATAAATTTACAAGTCATTTATTACTGGTGTTGTTCAACCTCCTCGGTACTGTTATGGACCGTAACTTTGGTTCTGATGGTAACGTTATATTTGACAGGTTTTCGTAACGTTATGTCAGTGAACGAAAAAATACCGATAAAAGTTACGTAAAACCCTCGAAACCATGGCCTAAATTGAGATCGCATTTAAGCTCGTTCATCTACTTCACGTACGTTTTTTGAAAATGAAAATTTAGTGAAACATATCTGTTTAAGTGGGTCTGCTATTCTGCATAAGTTAGAAAACAGTTATCGAGAGAAGAAACCACAAGACAACAATAGTTCCAAGGGGAGCAAATAGAAAAGTCCTACAAAAGCGAAGTCTCCACA
>NW_023503490.1:0-24513 GCF_014529535.1 Bradysia coprophila
CACCAAAAAGGTTGCATTCTTATCGTCGGATTGAAATACGGTCGCATCGAATTGTTTTGATTGCGTCAATACGTTTTGTACTTCCAACTTTTGGCATCTTGTCATTCGTGCATTGGTCAATAGTGACGGAAAGCAATTGAGAACTTCTGTCTGAGTGTGTCCTGTATCCAGCAGCTGCGAATTTTCCATGGCGAAGTTGTATCATTGAAAGCGGTCGCTAATGTATTGAAAGCCGACTGAAAATCGGCCGAATCAAAAATAATTTGTGTGCAAAATGACGATGATTCTGCGACGGAACAGTCGACATCAGCTTGAGATTCAACTTTGAACACCGACAGTAGAACGTCTTTCAAATATGCTCTCTTTTCGTCGAAAATAATGGTAATCTTGTTGGATGCAACTGTAGCATAATGAATGGATACAAGTGTCTCAAACAGTGACTTATTACTTGTAGCAGAGATAACTACAATCTCCCGTTTGACCGGATTTACGTCAATGAACGAATCGTTCTTGGTACTAGCCTTTATAAAATCAACAGCAAGATTTATCTGTTTCGATGTGTTCTGTACATCTTCGCCATTGAACATTTGTTCATTTCTCTGTATTTGTTCACTGAGCGTAACAATCGTTGATGCTAGGTCTTTGGTCGGATTGGCCGAATTGAGTGTAACAGCTGTACCTTTAGCAGGAGTAGCCTCGTGCTAAAATAATACAAAAACATTTGTTATGGTTTCAGTGTTTTCATTCATGTTCCACGCAAAATGATAATGGAATATTGATTTTCCTTAAATCTAACACACACCAACGCTTTTCCATCGGTAAACATTTCGTGTTCAATGTTGTTGATGGCTTGGTCCCACTGTACTTGATTATTTAGTTTAAATAGCCGTGGCAAAACTGCAGCACACATTACTTACAAACGGTACACTTTAGAAATTTTACCAAAAATTAACTGAAACCCAAATGGCAACTAAAAACTGTATTATAAAAGATAGATTGAAAAACCGGTGTTATCGCTTGTTGGACGTTCGTTCGTTTGCGTCTGTTTGTGTGTGTGTTTCAGTTTCGGAATCATATTCCTCGCATTTCATTTCACACAAATGTTGAACTGAGAATGTAATTTCGAACTCTATCTCTTTCGTGCCATTGAATATTTTGCCGTATGTCGCATTGAATTTCTTTAATGGCTGTCTGCAGAGAGAGCATATAATACACGATTTTGAATTGATGTACATTGATATTGTTGTTCGATAAATTTATTGTTTTACCGCATGTAATTGGATTTATGCTAATATCTTAAAGAATTGGAATTTATTTCAACAATAGACTTCCGTGCCCACAAAATTTGACTATCATGATGATAGCCGAACATCGGAGGTTATCATAATACATGGGTTAAAGTTGACCATCATTACTATCATTATTTACATTTACTTGTTCATTCAAGAAAACTAATATGTGGCCGCCGGTCGGGCTCTCACTATCTCAATTTTTATAACAAATACGACGTAGTGCATTGTTTGCGAAAAGGATCCATTAAAAAGTATAAATTCTATCTGGTAATTACAACTGAACAAAGAATAGCAATTCAAGCATTACAGCATAATCTTTCATGTCAATCTCATTTGCAGCTGGCATGCAAAAATTGTAGCACGTAATTTCATGGAAATTATATTTATTATTGGCTTGTGTGCAAGTACTTTTTTTTTTGTCCTACTCAGTTTTATGCAGAGAACTACTCGACCGAAAGAATAAATTTCCAAGCAAGGACGTAAGAAAAACAAATTACAGAAATACATTCGCACATAGAGTGAACACTCACTTAATATGATTTGGATTCCTTCGTTGGAAGCGTCGGCTATCTCTAGAAGTCGTTGTGTGGGCACCACATATACCGTTTGAGATTGATGAATCTGATTCTCCTAATACAGAATTCCAGAATCTGAAGCGAGTTTCCATTTATTCAACTGTTAAAATAAATCGCTTACAAACGAAGTCTTACAAATACAGTAGAATGAAGCCTCCATCGTCAGCAGTGCGATAAATATTTCGTTCCAGAATACATAGAAACAATCGATATAAAATGTGACAAAACCATACGATATAGGTCAGATGTATAACCACATACTTGGTATGGATGGGATATATCTAAAATTAAACGATAGTTGTATGCTTCTCTGATTTATAAATTACATTGACCTTGCTCAAAATTACCAACCGATTGAATTCGATTGAAAAGTATACAAAAGTGTGAACTTGATTTCGTGAACAACTTTTTTTGAATTGGGCAAACCATAGAGTTACACAATCGAGAGGTGACATGGTGGCGCTGATGGACACCCAAAAATTTCTTGGGCAACCATACATGTTTAAAAATGACAGCGTCACCACAGCATCTTTCGAGTTGAACCTTGTAGGTCAAACGTCATGTTTCCTCAATAATCCAAATGTCTGACCACCTCGACACAACATCGTTGATTTCGACTTTTCTAACATAAAACAAAAATTGTGTACGTTGTACACTATAAATTTATGATTTTTCACGAAAAGCACGAGTCAATGTTCGAGCTCAACATGCCATTGAATCTATTTTTCACAGCACACCTAACTCAAACAAAAAAACGTCTTTCGTATAGGAATCGTTTTCATTTTATGTAAACAAATTGTTTTTCCATTCGTTTATGAGCGCTGATTTGAAGAATACGTATTTATATGCTGGTTGAATGGGTTGCGTGATAAATTACAGGAATATTTTTCTTATCATTTACAATTATTGTAGTGCCTAACTTTTGTGATATCGGCTCGGTTTAATTTGGATAACGCAACTCAACATCAAATTCGGCGGTGGTCATAAAATCAATTGTGAACTAAAATAAATGTGATTCGGTACAGCAAGCAATTCAGTTAGTCAGTAATGTAATGGAAGACTGTGTTAATAAGTTAAAACGATGTGGTACATAAGAGTTTAAATTAAATTAAATTAAAAATGGCAGAAAATGTAACGCAGCAGACGCGATTCACGGAAAATGAAGTAAAAATTCGATCAAACGGCGGTTTCAGTGCGAAAGGAAGTAGTTTAAGTTATGGTGATTTGGGACATGTCGGTAGCCATGTGGAACAGTATACTCATTCAAAATCATCTGGGCAACTTAGCGGTGTCCAAAACCAAAATGAAAATTCGAATCAGCTAGCTACTGAAAAACAGTCAGCTACAACAACGTCAAATTCAGCAATTCCTCAGATAAAAAATTCTAATTTGCTGTTGACGTTCATGTATCGTGTCTTCGATCACTGCAAGGTTATTACTTATATTAATCAATTTAAAACATTTAAATTCTTCCACTTTCTACAATTCTTTTGGTTTCATTTTCTGTATAAAATTATGTTGAAAAATTACGCGGACAAGACAATAAAAATTTATGTACATCTTTCGACGAACTAGCGCTTAACGTACTTTTTTAAAACGTTTATTAACTCTATGACATCATTATAAGCTTATGTACTATTTATATGTATGGACTATGTATGTACTATATTTATCGATTTTATGTTTTGTGTTTTTTGTTATGCCATTGTACCCATGTGTCTTTTTGGTTTATTATTATTTAATGTAAATTCGTTAACATATTGGTCGAAAAAATTGTCGCTTTTCTTTCAACAGATATTCACGCTCACGTACATTGACGTGGTTAGTTAAGACTTATTGGTAAAAATTAGATAAATTCTACTAATCAGACTGATTTCACACGACATATAGCTAAGTGTAATTCATTATACAGTCGTAATTACTCGTTAATTTATGCCAATTGATGTAAATTGAAGTCTGCTAATTCTCTAGAAATACGTCGTTTTACTTTTCCTTTCACAGTTGTTTTGATGAATGTTTCTCGTTTTCGAATTAAATTCTCTCTACATCTCTGTACCTCGAAACTGAATTTTTGTGTTATTTTTGTCGTATTTTGATTCTGTTTACGAAAATAATATCGAGAAAAACATCTATCTTCTAGCTTATTATGATAAATTAATATCAAAAATAAATTACAGTTTGACGCAAATGAGGATAATCCATTCTCAAATTAATTGCGTCGGCAAGAGCGACCTGCCCTGATAGTGAAAGCTTTTAGGAAATTGTATTACCAATAGAACTATCTGCCATGATCATTATTAGATGCGACATTATCTCAAATCCCTCTCACAAAATATTCTGTTTTCAACACTCCATACATTTTCTCATATCCGAATAACAACTTAATGTTTTCCACACATTCTGCTAATCATTGCCGACTCAATTTCGCCCGCGGCGCTTCATAAGAACAGTTTTCGGATTAAGTAGTCTAATTTAACTACTGGAATGTTTATGTTGCGACGACTTTAGTCATCGTTTGATGTCTTCTCTAATACGTGTACAATGATGCTATTATACGTATAATTCGATGAGAACTGTGTGTACATGTTTTTGAAATAAACAATCGTGCTGTCCCTTACGTTCGCACATAAAATATGAAACAAATCAATTCGGTGAGGTAAGAACAAACATAAATATATAATTAACGTATTAATTATAGTTGTTTGTATAAATAGTTGGCATAGAAAACAATATTGCCTGATATCAAAGCAGCGCAGCATGTACAATACGCTACCGAATGAATTAATTTTTAAATATGTTTTATCGGCATTACGTGGAGCTATTTTCTGGTGCCATTTCCTCTTGTACATACTTGAGGCATTTATATACCTAATCAATGTGTGGTATTATACCTCTGCAATGGCATACGAAATTAAGAAATAGAAAGAAGAAAAAAACAGGTGACCACCTTGCATTTGGCAAGAGTATTATAATGTCTATTTTCAAGGTTTTTTTCTTTGACATATTTAAAGGCGGTAAAAGTTCTAGCTCTTCAGATGCATAATATGAATTGGAATCAAATCATTTCATCGAATTCTCTGTGTTTAATTTAAAAAAAGAAAGAAAAGAAAACGAGAAGAGAAGAATCAACATAGATTGCTACGGGATATTGTTGTGGTAGCTATCATCACCAACATGCAAATATTTCCATCATCATTTTGTTCCACATTCTCAACACAAATTACACAGATGACCTATTTGTGAATGAATTCATCGTTGTGTATTAGCGAGTCGATGTGAAAAATGAACTTAAAACAAATTTAGCATTCGCTAAATCCGTTTATATACATTGTACGTACATGTGCACATGTGAAGCTCAACAATTTTTTTTCCTTCTGAATGAAGTCATTCCACACAAAAATAATTTGTCTTTTCTTTTAGGTGACAATATGCCACCACATAGCACATGGCTATAACCACGTAAAATCACATTTCGTTTATTATTAGATAAAGAAATTCAATAAAGCACAGAACATATGTTCTTTTTACGATATTTTGAAATGACGGAATAATGAAAGAACTGACATGTTCTTACGATTTGCTATCTAAAGTAATTAAACATTTTTTCGACGAAATATGACTTTTAGACCGAACAGTCTACAGGGTTTTTTATGTCTAGAAGTTTGTATATTGCCACTTTTCTGCAATCGTTTTATTCTTTAAAAATATGTATGAGGTAAAGGTCCTACAACAAAAGTTTTGTCTAACAGAGTAAAAATGCCTTCTACGAAACTATCCACATTTCAATATTTCCTCTTTTAATTTATTAATTTGTTTGTTTCAGAGTTCCGGAATAGGAGAGCCTAGTGTTTATCATGCTTTAGTCGTAATATTTTTAGAATTTTTCGCTTGGGGTCTGCTTACGATGCCCATCATCTCAGTAAGTACACGTCAGGTATATCATGATAGAGGTGAATATTGAAACGATTCACACTTGCAGGTTCTTAACAACACATTTCCACATCACACATTTCTGATGAATGGTCTCGTCATGGGTATCAAAGGAATTTTATCGTTTCTAAGCGCTCCCCTGATTGGTGCTCTGTCAGATCTATGGGGACGAAAATTCTTTTTGTTAATAACAGTGTTTTTTACCTGTGCACCAATACCTCTCATGGCGATAAATACATGGTAAGTTCAATGACACTACTCTGCTCTACTACTATTTCTAGTACTAGTTCAATTAAATCGCCCTATTGCTGTTCCAATCGATAATCGATACGATTCAAAAATGTTTCCTATTTTCATACAATAGGTTTGATTTAAGCAGCTCAAAATTTTATTATTATTATTGAAAACTTTAATATTGACAAGGTTTTGTACACTTAAAACGAAATCAATTTACAAAAAATTTGCAAACATTTTTAGGTGGTTTTTCGCAACGATCTCAATCAGTGGAGTATTCGCTGTAACGTTTTCCGTAGTATTTGCTTATGTAGCTGATGTGACGACAACTGAGGATAGATCCAAAGCATATGGATTGGTTGGTAAGTATTACGATGCCGAATTATTCAATATTGGTTGTTTGTATCAGATTTTTACTGCTATCGGAGTTTCATAATTCTCTTGGATATTCTACAGACTTGTATAGTCTGTAAAGCTCTCCGAATTTTCAAGAGCCAATTTACGTAGACTTAGTATTCTCTTTCAAAATTAAATTCTTGAGACCACAGCGCTTCTTGAGAGACACATACTAATATTAGACACAGACTGGAATAGACAGTTTTCGATGCAAGTAAGAAAGCGTGGTTGTTTTCTGACTAGATGTGAGACTAGTTTGAAGTCATGTCAATAACGAAAATCTCCGTTAAGGGTACTAAACCCGATTATTATATTCATTGATCAACACTACTTTGATCCGATAATAATAAGAATCAAAGGCTCTTGTGTGTTTACCGATTCATAGCACTCCTATTGCGATAATAAAATATCACATAAGATGTGCGCTTTCCCACTTTGCTAATTTCTGTTTAATCTTTTTCAGGTTCAACGTTTGCTGCCAGTCTGGTAAGTTTCCATTCAAAATAAAATGTGGAATGTGATTAACAAATAAAATTTCTCTTTTACCGTAGGTAATATCACCGGCATTAGGTGCATATTTACGTGAAGTATACGGCGATACTGTAATAGTAGCCTTAGCAACCGCTATAGCTGTACTGGATGTTTTCTTCATCTTAGTTGCTGTGCCGGAAAGCTTACCAGAAAAAGTGCGACCCAGTTCATGGGGAGCGCCGATCAGTTGGGAACAAGCTGATCCATTTTCGGTACAACATTATTACGATCTACGGCCCATGTGATTGGTTGTTACACAATTTTTTCTTGTTTCATTTTTAGGCACTAAGAAAAGCTGGACTAGATCACACAATTCTAATGCAATGTGTGACCGTATTTTTGTCGTATTTGCCTGAGGCAGGTCAATATTCCTGTATATTTGTGTATTTAAAGCTGAAAATGGGTTTTAGTTCCATCGAGGTGTCAATTTTTATAGCAGTGATTGGAATATTATCAATTCTGGCGCAATTAATTTTAGGATTTTTGATGAGGTAAACAGTGACTCTATTTGGATGCCCAGCCCATGTCCTGTACACGAATAATGTTAAAACTATTTTTTTAAAACAATTGCAGAGTGTTTGGAGCTAAGCGTACAATAATATTAGGTTTAGTATTTGAAACAATGCAGCTGCTCTGGTACGGGTTTGGTAGTCAGATGTGGTAAGTTAACGATTTTGTTTTAATTTTCCGAATCCGTCTAATCTCTTTTCCAATTTTTTTTTTTGTTTCAGGATGATGTGGGCTGCAGGTAATATCATAGTTATAAGTAGTGAAATAGTTCAGAGAAAGTTAGAAAATTGTACAAATTACTACTTGTGGAAGTAAATGGAGAAACGATTTGAATTGACTTGGTGGAAAGGTGAAAATTTATTTTCGAAATAAGAAAGAGCGGAAAAGATCAACCCATCCAAAAATTTTTTAATTTTTTTGACTTATTTCCAGTGCAAAAGATTGATAACATTCGGTTTTTTATTGTAGGTATATTAGCATCACTAGGTTCAATAACTTATCCAGCAATAAGCGCTTTTGTTTCAATACACTCACACGCTGATACTCAAGGTAATCTAAACCACTACTCAAATGAACTTTTTTGGATCAAAACCTTCACATTTCCCATTTACCTTCGTAGGTGTTGTTCAGGGTATGGTCACTGGCATGCGTGGACTGTGCAACGGACTAGGCCCAGCTATGTTTGGTAGAGAATCACTTGACATTCTAACTGATTCAATCAAATTAATTGCGCATTTTTTGTCTTGCAGGTGTTATCTTTTATTTGTTCCATGTCGATTTAAATGACAAACAAGCCGAAATCAATCACATCGACGATACAATAAAAAATGAAACAATTAATTCAATGGAACAGTACACGGCATTGGCACCAGGTCCTCCATTTGTATTTGGAGCGTTCATGGTTGTTATCGCTATATTGGTCGCTGTTTTCATTCCAGAAGAGCCATCCGATCCAATACGACGACCATCGGGTGAGAAGAAGAAAAGTAGTTATCCAAGTTTTATTTTTTTTTTGTTTATGTTTTCTGTTTGGTGATTGTTGGGGAAAATTCGATTCGAGGTGACTGCCAGCGAACGTTCCAGCTCATTGTTTTATGAGTTACTGTTCTCATCATCACAAAATTCATTTTCATGTTCATTCCGAGGGCGCCCGTACATCTCAGTCCTATAGAAAACTACGATTGTGAAACCTGTCCCCTACTGTTACACTATCTAGGATGAAAAATTTTGGTTCTTATTCTGATCCATTTGGTTTTGAGAGCTAGCCGTAACGAGTGATTGACGTAAGAACAATGGAAGCTTCACTTGATAAGTGAAATTTGAAAACTAATTTTGTATTGAGAAGGTCTGTCGTGCCGGACAGGTTAAAGATTTGTGAACTCGACCAGTGAGACATGACAGACAATTGAACAAAGAGTTTATTTTTGGATGTTATTCTTCCACAAATACCTTTTCATTGCCAAAAGTTGCCTATCGTTAGGGCCCTTTAATCGCTCAAAAATAGAAGTGGAAGGACAATAGTTACTTACATATATGGGGTGTGTCCACAACAAATGGGTATACAACTTTTCATGCTGAGGGCCTAAATTACGAAAAAAATTCGGAAATTTATGCCGAAGACATGAAACTATTTTTCATGAGCACGTTGTGTTTTGCCTTATTTTCTCCCCTCAATGGGCCATGGAGAAATTTCGTCTTTTGACGACAGGTCAAATGACATTTCTAGTGAGAAAAGTGCAGCACTTTCTCTCCAGCGGTGATAAAATAGAACTTTTCTCACTCGAACTGTCACATTGTTTATGTTTTCGAAAATAGCATGGTGAATCGATGTTTTCGTTTCTTGGAGAAAAACGGCAAAACACAACATGCGCACATGAAAAACGTTGTGAAATTGCGGCGCTTCGTTCTGGCCTCAAACATCGCTTTTATAAGAATTTCTTACTTTCTTACAACCATTTCACTACAGGTAGTGTAGCAACCTATGTTTCATAATCGTGTTCTTATAAGAGACTGAAAAGCACGTGGACTCTTGGCATCTTATTGGCATAATTGTAATTGTAATTTGTTCTATTCTATTCGTCCGACTAAATACACTTACCCTCATTACGTTATCACATCAATTCTAATATTTTTTGACTAATAATATGTGCTCGTCCGAACATTTACCGTAACCGATATTACCGACCATTAAAATTAGGAAAACATTCCATTTCCAGGGGCTTCATTGGACATACATTATGAAATCGAACGGGGTCGAAAAGTAGCCGGCCCACTGTCACCGCTTATGCAGCAAGACTCTGCGCAACTGTAGTTTTCACTTCAGCACGTGCATAGCCATGTAATTAAGAAAATCTATCACATTTTTAAAATTATAGTGTATGGGTAAGGCAAGTTAATTAAAAAAAAACAATGAAACTTAATAAACAAACAAAAAAATTAAAAGAATTTATTAGGCAAACACACACACACCCAATAAAGTATATAAGTTAAAAAATAACGAAAAAGATTTCAATAAAAAAATTAATAATTTATTGCCACGTAGCTGACGACATTTTAATGCATTGTCGGTCAATCTATTTTCCATAATTTTTCTATTGATTTCGTTTATGAAAAAAAAATAGAATTTTCTTCACATAAAATTAAGTTTAAAAATGGAAACCTCTGATTCGAAAAGTTAAATTTTTCTTCTGCTTTTGGACATACATCTACCTTACATTACACCTTTGCATTAAATGTAGCCGTGTTATTGAATATTAATGTCGTCGTCGTGGAAGTACGACCTCATAGTGGACTAATTGCAGTTGTGCACGATCTTAGGGTTAAAGTTTTGTGAAAAATGTTCGCTCGCAGTTTACTGTAATAGTGAAAATATTGACCATCAAAGACCGGGTTCTTCGTTCAATGAAATGTTTGTTGATGAAATGATGCATTGTTCACAGGGAATATGTTTAAAGAAATAATTTCATTACAATTAGAGGCAGTGAAATTTCAGCATGAATTTGCTTCAGCTGTTTTTCAGCTGATGTACACAAACAATAAAAACTGTTTATACGGTTTTACGATTACGATTACGATTATTAAGCGTGTAGCCGCTTCAACCAAATGTGGATCGTGTGGATCACCTGCAAAACAGCTGATGCAAATCCTTGCTGAAATTGACTGCCTCTGACTGTAACTTCTAACAAAAATGATTTTCCAAATTCCTAAAAATTTCGTGGAAATTTATGGAAATTCAAAAAATTATTTTTTCAATAAAATTGGTTCTGTTCTGCTTTTAGCATAGCAATAAGTAACTGACCTGTCTGTTTTCACTTTTAGAGCCACCGTTTCGTTTAATTGTGAAACTTTAGCTTAAGATTAGGGGTACCGCAGTTAATCATTACCGACTAAAGTCGTAAAACCTTTTTTTTTCAATTTGTAGTTTTGATTTTCAACGTTTTTTGACTGCCAACCACATACCTCATTTAGTATCTTCAATATTTAAGGACATTGGTTTTGTATTGTATCATCTGTTATAGACAGAACAGAAAAAAGTAAACGATGACCTACGGTCTTATTATTACTCAATCGTATGCTGAAACGAATGAAGTATAGAAGAACATTCGGCGATACTTTAAACAAAACAAATGTTAGATTTTCATAATTATACCGCGATACGCCTTTTCTAACAGATTAACTCAAAGTCACGCAAATCGAGTTGTTATACGTGGGTGCGATAATTATTTCACTAAATCAAAGCAATACGATTAAATTTAACTACTTGTGACGAGTGGAGTGCTTCGAATTGTTGTTTCTCGATAATCGTGGCACACACGATCCATATAAAATGTATTAGCAAAAATAGAAACAGTGTTTGTCGAAAACGCTGTATTGTATTCGATAAAGATTCTTCCTAGTCATTAATAATTCAATAATCCCGAAAGTTTAACAAACACAGAGAAAACTGTGCTTTCGCATGTGTATACAACTGCCAATTAATTGCACGTTAAATAATTAATATGAATTTTCAACGGAAGACAGGCTATAATGAAGAAAAAAACATTTTTACTGCATCCATCGCATCTCTGACAAGTATTTTCAATTTTTGATTCCTTTTTGCAGTTTTGCATCTTTATTGCCAGATGTTTAATTCCGAAAATAGTCCGGAGCCGTTTTAGGAAGATAAGCATGATTAATTAAAAACAAATTATTTGATGAAAAAAATTGAGGTCCTTGTGTTATGGTGTATATGCTACGGGCCAAACTAAAATCGTATCAATGACTTGACAATATTTTAGGTTCTGTGAAACCCCAACCATTTGGTTCAATCTCAACTGAGAAATGTTTTTCTTTTAACTTTTTCGATCGTTGCTCAAAGGAAGTCTCTTTAATTTCCTACAAATAAAAATCTTCTGTCTTAACCCAAATAACATAAGGACTTTAGTAGACCAAAAAAAAGTAAAAAAATGGAGAGCTGTAATTGGAGGTTTTGAGTATTTCTTTAGTTTAATAATTCAGATGTGAATAAGTCGATTGATTTCTTTAGATTTTTTTTTTACAATTTTAATTTAATTAATGAAAGTCTTAAGAGCTTTAATATTAGAGAAAGCATTAAAATAATGTTCGTAATATTAACAAAAACAAAGGGTTGATTGTTGCAACTTATATTTTAGTCACTTAATTTGAGTTTAAAAAACAAAAACAAAAAAGAGTTCAATGTGAGTGGAAAAGGACGAGACGAATTTAAATTGTTTTTATTTTACTTCCAACACTAGAAATGATCAGACGATGTGCTGTTTTTGTTTGTTTATACCATTGAGTAGAAGAAACGAACAATACAATGATTACATTTTTGATTGATATTTAGGTGTATAAATATGTTATTGACACTTTCAGTTGCCACTACTTCCACCGTTAAATAACACTTTCTGATTGAAAGCGAAAATTAACAAATTTCTTTAATTTTCTTTTTATTTTGATGGGATTTGGTTTTTTCAACAATAAACTTCCTTGGTCTATTCTTCATCCTGTAATCAATTGCTTTTCGTTTTACTTATGTGAAACTGACAAATTCCAAAGTTTTCTCATTGATATTGGAACTTTCAATTCAACTACACTTCAGTGAATACTACTTAGAGTTTTTTTTTGTTGTAAAAATCAAGAAAATTCAAAAAATTGGAGAGAATCCACAAAAAATTGAGAAATTTAGGATCGAATTTCTTGATTTTCTCACTTTTTTTGTATTTTCTCGATCTATGGAAATTTTATGTAACTCGAGAAAATTCAAGAAACCAATTTCTCAAAAAGAGGCCTTGCTACGTTTACTGATCGAAATTCCAGTCTAACCTAAATGATCCATAAACGTCTAATATCAATCATCGACATCATAACGCTGATAATAATATTCAAATTAGATAGAGTGTCATAGGGGGTCAAATTACAGTTTCTTCTTTGCATTCATAAATTGTCGTTACGACTGAACTGTAATTTGCTTCTCTCCAAAAGAAATAATGTCTTTTAACTCTTTTAACCCAAAAAATCAATTAATGTTATTGATCAATTAACAGAAGACCTCCATCTTCCCATCTAATTCCCAACAAAATAATAAAAAATTAATTTGTTTTTTTTTTCGCTGAATTTTAATTGTTATTGAGACAGGTTCCTTTAAAATAGAAAATAGTTAATATAAAACAGCACTAGTTGAACGATCGTCAAACGGAGATAAATAGAAAAATAATTTAAATTTAAATAAATTTTGTAAATATTGAAATATGGAAGGGAATTCTTGTGATGAAATGAAAAGTAATTATGGTAATGTACATACACATAAAATAATAAATTTATTTTTACAGAAAATGAGAAGTAACAATATGTAGGAGTAAGGAAACACATTAAAGAAAAATTATTAATGAAAGTTGAAAGAGAAATGTGAAAGAACTAAAAAGGATCGAGTGAAAGTTATTGTTATTTTAATTGAACTAAAACGGGATTTTTTTTTGTTTTATTGTTATTAAGTCAATTAAAAAAAAGAAGACGAAAATAATCTACTTATATTTGTCAACCACACACCGTGTCACCACCTTTTCACTTATAAAAAATTGTTTTCTTTTTCGTTAAATAAGAATCAATCAAAAATGCTTTTCAAAAATTTATTCGACGAAGAATGTAAAACGTTGTAACTGCATAAGGCATAATATTGATGAAGTTTATTTATTTTATAGTGTTATTGTGATTTGTATTGTACAAAGATGAATAATGAAATGAAAACAAATACAAACACTCTGATTTCACTTGTTTCTATTTTGTAATTACAAGTGGAAGAGTACATGGGATACGTGTACGCTACATTAGGGGTGAGAATTTCGTTATATGCTCCAGAAAAAATATGTTTTTATCAAATTTGTTCTGTGTTGGGTGGATATACCATTCCTCGGACATGCATAAGTCGTCAAACAATATGGCAAACACATATAGTTTCATATAGTCCGAGGACTGATACCCAAGACCATTTCTCAGGTTTAATTTGCATCTTAAATACGAAGACGAGACATTTCTACCATGTGATTATCGTCTCGAAAAAAAGACGAAAATATGCAGTTCTGGCGAGGGGTGACTCACTTCTAGATTAAATGGATTTAATGGATTAAATGGATTAAATGGATTTAATGGATTAAATGGAATAAAAATTGGATTAAATGGATTAAATAGGAAAAAAGTTCATTTTACCAAATACTGTAAAAGTCTTAAAAATTGTTGATTTTGATCGAACCACGTACTACAACTTATACTACAATGTTAAAAAGCGAAAAAATCCACTTTTAGGAGTTTTTTGTGTAAAGAGGATTAAATGGATTAAATGGATTAAATAAATTTAATACCATTTTTAACAAAAAAAATATTCCTATACCTACGAGTACTTAAACGAGCTGGGGATCGTGCAAATCTAATTTTCGCAATTACTTTACAAATTTTTCAGGTGGGTAGCCTATTAGGCTACTAGCCTAATTATTTCGGTAAAACTAATTTTTTTTTTGGATTAAATGGATTTAATGGATTAAATGGAAGTGCGTCACCCCTCGAGTTCTGGGGTATTATATCGCTCCGATGTAATATTTTCGATCGTAAAGACGATTATTATCACCCAGAACACGAGAATATCGCCTAGAAGGCGATAATATCACTCAGAAGATGATAATATTGTCCGGAAAATTGTGTGTGATAGCGTCACTCTGAGTGATTATCGTGTTCTAAGCGATATTGAACGCTTTTTCGATCAATAATATCCAATGAAAGTAAATGGTTAGGTATGGCCAAACGTTCAAATTTGTTCTAGCCGGAGCACATACGGATTTGCATGGCGCCACCTCAAACGAACTCATTTCTAGTGGAAATTTGCACTAGAAATGAGTTCGTTTGAGGTGGCGCCATGTAAATACGTATGTGCTCCGACTTGTATGGACTGGCCATACCTACTTATGTACTTTCATTGATAATATCAACTCTGAGCAATGATATTTCCCAGAACTGTAAGTGTTCTTTGTCTTCTGGACGATATTATCGTTCGAGACGATAATGCCACGGTATAAATGTCCCCTCACTATAAATACAAGTGTTAAACCACTAGATAGTATTAATATCTAATCAGTTCGTGATTTGTAGAAACCAAGAGCTTTATATTATTAGTTCGAGTCACTAGTCCGTGGATACATCCACCCTAAGTAAATCTTCGAGTAGATGAACTTACTCTCAAACTTGCCCATCAATGGTACATTCATCGTCTACATACATATTTGATGTAAATGGAAATCTGAGACTAGTAGCAATTAGCAATCAAGGAAAGTACTTTGGTGTTTTTGTTGCTTTTCAGGCGCACAAGAACTGGTAGAAGTTCACATTTTGGACCATTTTTTTAACTGCTCATATCTCAGTGACACTGAGTCAATGTAGATGAAAGTTCAACGCAATAAGATTACCGAAAGAACTTGCTATTACCTTTCTAAGACATCCTGCACGACCATGTAGAGCTCGTATCGGGAAATAACTCCATAGGAAAATTGCATATTTTCGCTCTTTGATCGACTGTGGTTTTGGCTTCTACGGACCAATAACTACCTAACCTACAAATAAGTCCACTGGAAAATGCGCCCGACTTCGATAGGTTCACAAAAGAGTCATCCGGAGGCTTCCAGTTTTCTAAAGATTAAGATAGGCATATTGAATCCGGAATCATCACAACATCATGTTTAATCTCTGGAACGACTCAATTATCAATAATTCATAATGTCGTACGAACGCTACGTGAGTCGTTCGTATACGATATATGAATTATTGATAATTGAGTCGTTCCAGAGATTTAACATGATGTTGTGATGATTCCGGATATACTCTTCTTCGAGCAGATATGGTAAACAGATATGGTAATGGTAAACAGTCAGCCAATTGAAAACGAGCGGTCACTTTATCGATCACAATAACTATATCAAACATTTATTTCTCAACTTTTTTAACAAATTCCACAAAATCTTTATACAATACACTAGGTAGTTCAAGGGCAGCAAAATGACCCCCATCTTTGTAGTAATTACTTTGGATCAAATTTGTGAATTTGTCCTGCAAAACCCAATCTATTTCATGAGCAAGATCATTCTTAAATCGAGCACACGCAGTCGGTACATTGGTTTGAATGCGATCTAATTTATGTTCTTGTTGTTTCAATGAGAATGCTTCAGAATACAATCGACACGACGTCGTAATGGATGCACTCAAGTAATATATCATGATGTTGTCCAAATACGCATCGAATAGATCCTTTCGCAGATCCAGGCCGCCATGAGCTGATGAACGATGTTGAGGGAAAGTCCAAGTTGCAAACTTTTCCAGAATGTAAGCCGCCAAACCAACAGGATTGTTGGAGAGAGCCATTCCTAGAACATGCAAATTTTAATCGTCTAAAATCTCAGAGACATATCAATTCTTACCAATAGTGTCAGGTTTGGTTGCTTGAATATGCATGTATCCAGACTCCAGAATGATATTTGAAAACTTCTCTCCGTATGGGTAGTGGAAGTCTTCATACTCTTTCTCCACAAAGAATGACGGAAATGTGGCTGCAATTGTCGTTTTCAACATGCCAGCTGCCGAACTGAGTATAAAGCACATATTGCTGTGATATCCGATAACATTCTGTGGAAATAAGGTTGAGATGGAAGATCCTAACGCTGAGCCCCAATCACCGCCTTGAATGTAAAATTTGTCGTATCCCAAACGAATCATAAGATTCCGCAAAACTACCGACATTTCAAACACGCCGAAGCCAGTCTTTGAAGAACCTTGTGAAAATCCATAACCAGGTAGACTAGGAACGATTATGTCGAATTCAACATTCAAATCGGAGCGTTGGCTCTTGAGCAATCCGATGAAATCATAAAATTCTCTGACTGATCCGGGCCAACCATGAAGCAGCAGCAAGGGAACGACTTTCTTATTGGCAGCATTTTTGTTCGGCTTGACGTGGATGTAGTGAATCTTCAATCCTTGTATCTGCGTAGTGTATTGCTCAAACGAATTTAGGAATGGTTCCCTCTCAGACTTCCATCGAGGTAGATAGTTACTTTGCCAGTAGTCTAAAAATTCAGAAAATCTTTTCGAATTGACGCCATAGTCGAAACCAACTCCTTCCAGTGGCGGTGGCAGTACAGCGTTTTTAATTCGATCGCTGATTTCATTTATAACTTTATCTGGATAGTCGATTTTGAATGGCTTGATGGATTTATCTTCTTTGTATGACTCCTTTTTGCCAGGACCCCAGTACGCATTAGCATCGAATTTTGGAATGGGTAACGGTGATGATATACTTTTGTATTTCATGTATCCTACGCCGACGGCTATGGCAAAAACCACCAGGGTAATTTGAGTGCACAACTTCATTTTTAACCTGAAACGAAAATAAAATTATTTGTTTCTGTGAATATGAATAAAGAGCCCAAGTAAAAATTATTCTAGATTTTGCAGTTAGACGTCTCGGTAGGAGTGCTATTTGAGCAGATAAATGTACCTCAAACCTATTTACTTCGCAAAATTTGATCTAAGAATTGGGTAACTGTTGAACACAAAACGATAGATTTTTCATTTAATTCGATCCCGAGCTACTGTTCTAAAATTAGATCGTCCACAAATTAACTTTCTGTTTGCCAGCTGAGAAATTAAATTGACTTAATTTTAAAATTACGTAATAAGCATTCGAATTCAATCATTGCTCCGATTTTCTATTAGTACCAGTTACGGGCATACTTTATTTCTGTTCCGAGCCCTTGTTTTGTCTCTCTCACATACATAGTTGTACTATTCGCTTTTGTCTTTCAGGAGCTACATAACTAGAGAGGGCTCTAAACAGATGCCGTTACCCTATATATAACAATACACCGACCGGCAAAGTATAACTTATTCAAAATGAGTTTTTTTTTATCGAACAAAAGAGCACAGAACTGAGCATTAGTCAATTGAATAGTAGTTTATGAAGAAGAGCCAAAGATTTAGTTTTATTTGCGATGACTGTGTGGAGTCGAAACGTGCAAACGTTAGTTATATCGTCGTTCATGATATCGTTTCGTTAAGATAATAATCTTCTTATCGTTCATATATGTGATGGACTACCTAAAATCTTTTTAGTCAGATAATTCCCATGTTACTGAGGATCAACTGAAATTATTTTCGACAAGTATATACCTTTACGGTTCATTTTTATCGGCCAACAAATGCCACATTGAATAAAAGTGATAAAGATTTAATGTTGCAAATGGTATAATCGTCGTAATTTTTCATTTTTTTTTATTCTAGTCACAATGACTTGAAGAATTTAACTGTTATGAAATCATGTACATACTTTCGATAACCACAACGATAGGAATATGGTACATAAATATGACAACAAAAAACAGCATTATCACCACTGTAATTGAATAATAATCTTGGGGAACAGAATTATTGTTATTTACATATACTAGAAGTTGATGCAACATATAATAATACAGCCATAGAATTCAACCATTCGCCATGGTGTTACCATCAACTGTACACGATATACATAATATTTAACATATGCCACTAACCAAAACTTTGTTATAAAGCATAAATTGAAAAGGTTTACTGTATATATATCTGGAAACTACAACGTAATGCTGTGGGTCAACTCTTTTGACATTTGGTATAATTAATTCTAACAGTTCGGTGTATAACCAAAACTTTATAATTTGAATAAATGTTCGTTACCACTTCAATTATTTATGCACAAACTTTCTTAATTAATTTTTTTTAAAAATAAAATTCAGTAACTCATCCATTTTGTCCAAAGTAAATATTTACCTTAAATCGCCGAGTTGTTTTCCGTTGAGAGACTTCTGTACGACTAGATTAGATTAATTGCTGAGCGACCTTCATACCGGTCTTGCAATTTTTATATTTCTATAACTTTTTTTATCGGAAATTTGACTGTATATATTTGTGTTTTACTGTGTATCTCTCGCAATCTCGCTATGTATGCGTTGTTATGAAAATAAAAATAGTTGAGGTATTCTACGTTGGATGAGATGCGAAAAATTAGAATAACTACTTGAAACCAGAAACAGATGAAATATAAGTATCAAAAAACAATTATTTGGTTGAAATATTACAAAAACCCTTAAATGGTGAAGTTGACGCAAGTCATTGTGTTTTTACTTACTGATGCGCATTTTGAGTCCGGTTTCAAAAATTTCACCGAAGAAAATTTTCGTGTAATTACATACCTCACTTTCGGCTCGGATATACAAACTCTACATTTGTCAAAAAAAAAAACACTTTCCGAACCGCGTTGCTTAAAATACAGTCGTTAGTTTGGTCCCACATGTAATGAACTATTTCCGCCAAATTCAATGTCTACTATTCCTCCAAAAATCATTATGGTGAAACTCGGTGGTTGTTTCGGGCCGAAAGCGTACAATTTTAGAAAATATATTTTCAGTTTGAAAATTTAAAAATTCCGTTTAGATTGCACCGAAAATACTTTATTTGACGGCTATACAGTCAGAGGCAGTTAAATTTCAATATGAATTTGCTTCAGATGTTGTTTTGTTGATCCACGCTCGCAACTAGTTTATACCTATTTATACGGTTGAAGCTGCTCCACGCACGAGCGTGGTTGTGGTAAAACCGTACAAAGACGTATAAACAGTTTTGATTGTGTGGATCAGCTGAAAACCACCTGAAGCAGAATCATGCTAAAATTTCACTGCCTCTAACTGTAGTCTCTTTTGAATCGAGACTTGATAATAACTTGTCAAAGACGGCCGAAACTATCGTCATAAAATATAGTATTTTCGGTGCAGATTAAACGGAATTTTTA
Organism: Bradysia coprophila; assembly: GCF_014529535.1. NCBI lineage: Eukaryota > Metazoa > Arthropoda > Insecta > Diptera > Sciaridae > Bradysia > Bradysia coprophila. The sequence continues at coordinate 19,827 of NW_023503490.1, forward strand.
AATTTACAAACTAAAATCCATTTTCAATTAGTATCCAAAAATGTGTTTGACAACCCAACCGTGTCGCCGTGTTTTGGATCCTAATGACTAGATCATGTATCTACATCATTATTACAGAAATGCGGATGGCATCGTTGTTCATTGGGAGGTTATTACGTATTATTAACACATTCTCTACTGGTGGAGAACATCGTATATGTCATGGTTCTATTTCTGTGCAATCTCAAATAACTTCATAATATAATATCGCTGCGATATAAATATATCTTTCGTACAATATCACCGCTCTATTGTGTGATAAGCATGGTATATTTGGAGCTTATCAATATTTTTAAATACTATTGAGATTTCACCACTCGCATCAGTTGACTTTGGAAGTACAAGCAAAGCGAACAGAGTAAAAAATTTATTCCCAAATTTTGTTCACGAAAATCTATTTAACATTCACATTATGCAAAACCAAGTGCTGAGTATCGAAAGTCCATTACAGCATAGTATACCATTATCGAAATGTATTTCGCATGATGTGTTCCTCAAATTGGAAAACGTGCAGCCGACAAACTCCTTTAAAATAAGAGGAATGACGCGGATGTGCTCCAAGGTGAGATAAGTATTTTAGGTAATTCAATGTGACGAATTGTTTCTAAAGCAAATGTCTAAAATTATCTGAAGAGGAGAGATGCCGGATACAAAAAATTTATATCATTTTCGGGCGGCAACGCTGGTATTTCGCTGGCATACGTGGCCTCACAAATGAATATTCCCTGTCATATTATTGTACCTTCGTTTGTCTCTGAAAGAATTACGAATAGAATGAAGTCATTGGGAGCCGTTGTTGAAGTAAGTTCAACGCCAAATTTTAAAGAAACTATAAAACGGTAGACTTTGTATTCACTCATCGCTTTCAACTAAATTCAAATACATAGACAGCACCGGATAGCAGACAAGCACAACTTGAAGCAATTAGATTGGCCGATTCGAGTCCCGAATATTCTTTAATTCATCCGTATGACGATGAAGACCTGTGGTAAGTCTTTGATATAGGGAAAGATTTTTGTTTATCAAAAACTATCGTAAATGTATTAGGGATGGGTATTCGACAATAATTGACGAGATCAAAAAACAGCTCAATGGTAAAATTCCATCTTGCCTACTCCTTTCGGTAGGAGGTGGAGGAATGCTACTCGGCTTCATGACTGGATTAAAGAGACATGGTAAATGAAAGAAAATATGAGAATTGGGCGAAATTTAGTAATTAAAATCTGATCAAGGATGGGAAGATATTCCAATCATAGCTGTCGAAACTTTCGGAGCTCACTGTCTGAATAAATCAATAATAGCTGGGAAAAGCGTTGACAATGTGATGACAAGCATAGCAAAGACACTTGGCGCTCCATCTGTAGCACCTAAAGTATTGGAAAATCTACCCAATTTTCGTGTAATATCCGAAGTTCAACCAGACTCGGCAGCAATTGAGGCGTGCTTAAAGTTTTCAGGTAAAGATTTTTAAGTGTTATCGAAAATACATTCAATAATTCGGTAATATAACCCTCAATACAGATGATCATGCATTTTGCGTAGAGCCATCTTGTGGGGTTACTCTCTCTGTTATCTATGAAGGACTTCTGCCTGGAATAATGGAGAGAACGGATTTGAACTGCTTCCAGATAGACCAGTGGTAGTATTAGTTTGTGGTGGGCAGGATGCGAGTGTAAAAATTTTGAAAGAATATGCAGAGAAATTAAACGTTCCAATTCAGTAACTGCTACAGTCATTTTCTTTGTTATTTACGACAACGTTGACTTGTTATTTTGGGAGTTAGCGTTACCCTAACTTACCAGTTTTTTTTTACTGTTTTACGACGAGGATTTGATTTAGTGAGAAAGTTCGTGATACGGAGACAAGAGAAATTCCCTTTGTTGTTATACATTTTTGCTATTATCCGGCGCCCTATGTTTTCTATTTATGCGATGAAAATATGTCGTTGAAAAAGTAACTCTAATTTTGCATAATTATTTCTGTGATAAGAAATGAAATTTAAATCTGCTTTAGGATTTAGATAGAATAGAAACTCGCGTAAATGAATTATAGCGAGCGAACTCTTCTTTGGAATAATGTAACTTTCATAAAAAAATAAAAAAATTCACTTCTCGTACTTGACGCAAACTTTTCTTTATTTTCCCGTTATATCTGTGAAAAAAGGGCTGGTGAAAAATTCTCACTTTTAACCAGAAATTAAGCGAACGAAAAAAAATTAAATTTTTTTATCTAAATTAGTAATCTTTGCGTTGGTTGGTTGCCGTTATATCTCTGGAAAATAAACACTTTTGGGAATTCATCTAGAACGGAAAGGATTTTCAACGCTTTAAACCATAATTCGTTATCTTTGTATTAAAATATTTTTTTTTATTTAATTAAATTCTTTATTCAGAATTTTTGATGAAACTTTCATCGCATCAGTGTTGTTGTGTTTATGCGAATTATTTGAAGGGCTATAATATCTAGATTAACCCTCAAATTTAACGTTGAGTTGAATTATTCGCATGATGGCATCATGAAGTGAAACAAATTCAATCTTCATACTTTAGCTAATAATTTCACATTATAATTTCAAACGTCTACGGCTACACCGTCTACATAGTATATGATGTGTGAAACGAAGCGATACATTTTTTTATATAAAGGGAGTTTTAATCAGAATGAAAAACTTGTGTTTACTTAATGTTTAATAATTTTTTTCCAAGTACCTGTACCTAACTGCCATTCAAAATATAATTTCTGGTGCTTTCGAGGATTTTTCCAATCGAGTTCGCAAATCGTTGAGAAAATTTGAGAACAACACAACTTTTTTTACTTTTACACTTTTCTTCTATTAATCTTGCTAAAATTAATTCCATAAATGTTTGTGGTATTTTTCGAAAATTTTGACTCAATCTTTCCATTTTTTGTGGTACTAGCTTTCACACAATTGTATAATCTATGTCCGTTAGGCATACACAATGCTATACCAATTATAAAATGAAAAAAGGATATGTATAGATTTGTCAATATTCATCATAGTCTTTATCAACTCTTGTCAGAGTAAGGTTTTCGGAGAGTTTTACTTTTGCACAAATATTAAGATAAAGTGACCACAAAATGGTTAAATTTGATTTCTTAAAAATATGCTCAATTTTTGTTTAGCCTTTAAGGCAAATCTGTTCGAGTTAAGTCTAAGTTTAGGCGCTTTCATTAAATTTAAGTGTTTATATACATTGCTGATTCAATCCACTGCTTTAAGAGCAATCTTCACATGGCAAATTTGTAGCCTACATTTGGACACAAAAATGTTACATTTTTGACGATAACATTGCCCTCGCATCTTTTTGGAAAAAGTAAAAACATCGTTTGGTGCTGAAATGTGTTGGCTTTGAATAAAAAATAGAAAGATGTGTAACCTAGGTCCATGAAAACTCAAAATTTGTGTCAATTTTCTCCAACTTAGGTTGCAGCATCACAAAACTTTCTATTTTTTATTCAAAGCTAACACATTTCAGAACTAAACGATGTTTTACTTTTTCCAAAAAGGATGCGAGGGCAATGTTATCGTGTAATCCAAATGTAGGCTACAAATTTGCCATGTGAAGATTGCTCTTAAATGCAAAGATTTGTCTCTGTTTCTTAAGGCCAGTTCATACTCGCATACATTTTTGCGATATATGCGACCATGAACTGGCCTTAAAGAGTTTAGACATTTCAAAAATAAAAAAGCTTGCCAATGTAGCAACGCAAAAGTTTCCTTCTTCTCTCTCGTTTATCCACTTTCGTAGCTAGAGTAAGTCAGAGTCCTACGGTGGGGTTGAACAGAACTTAAATAGAGTCGCGACACCACCTCCGATTTTCATGTTCTTATTGAGACACGAGTACTATAAGGAACCACATTCAGTTCGTGGATCCATCCAGCCGTTTCGGAGAACCAGCCCTCATAGGCGTCAGGACTGACGAATCAATTTGAATACAGATTGTTATCGAAACGGATAGAGGGACTAATTCTAAGCTAATTCGTGTTGAAATGGCTTCCCTAGACAACCTGACCATGTAGCTACAGCCAGCTAACGACATTTTTAAATCGTGATTTGTCCAAGATGAAGAGAGTTTGAAACTCTTTGAATGGTGATGCAAATTTTTATTTTCACCATTCGCCGCGGAACTTGGACTCCTCTGTAATACACAGTAAACAAAAAAAAGCCTGATCCGCCTGCAGTCTAAGCTTTACAACGATATCAAATTGCTTTACCAGCCTCACAACAACAAGTATCGTTACGACATTTAGTGGAATTGTTATCCATTCTTCATAAATAAGTGGATTAAGTTACTTGAAGCAATTCTTACATTAATTACGTGTGCCAACCACCATAATTTCAGATAAATGCATCACGTATTGTTGGTGATATGCCACATAAACTATATTGGTCACCCTAGTGCAGACCATTTTTTAATGATTTCTGGCGTGAAAACATAATTACAATTGGCAAATTGACTCTTAAGGAAACTTTTATTGATTACACATTTTTGTAGAATTTTTTTCAGAAAGTTCACAACATTTCTGCAAAGGCAGGGTTAGCATGTAAAAAGTGCCCCAAAGGAACTAAAGCTTATAATACATCATTCGAAAGGTCTTGGCCTAGAACTACTTTTAGTGGAGTAT
>NW_023503491.1:0-4409 GCF_014529535.1 Bradysia coprophila
GTTTTCACTTAAAACATTTTTTTCTGAAAGCCATGCCTTCATCATTTCACCAGTGCCGCACTGGCCATACTGGAAATTCAGGGGACTCCAGAAGGGAATTTTGCCTCAGTCAGGCAACGACCCGAATAGGTCTTTTAAGAATTGCAGGAATTAAAATGTTACTCATTTTATCCATTAAATAAAATGCAAACATCTTCTTTCTGAATTATAGAAAGTTTTTGTTATTAAAATTCATAGTTTTTTTTAGTGGCAGGAATGTAGAAAGTTAAATATCCATTCTTTACTTTGGAACTTAGATTCAGGCAAGATTCACGACTGTCAGAGATTATGAAAATGTATGATAGGATTGGTTCGCGTGTGTGCGCAAAAAAATCGGCCCGTCTTTAAGGATTCTAGCTTGGCCTGTAGAGGCGCCCATTTCTTTCATTGTACTTCATTCTCTGCGGTTATTTTCATGTGAACCAACTTCACATTTGTCATTACAGAATAAATGTCACCATATGAAGTTGGTTCACATGAAATAAGCGCAGTAATTTTATGATAGAATGTACTAAAATATGGGAAAACTTTATTACATTTCTTCTTAGTTTCTAAACATCACTCTCCTATAACTAGCCATCTGGCTGTTGATAGAATAGATATCTAAGCCTTGAATATTTTTCTATCAAGCTAAACATGAAACATAAAGCATAGAAGAAAAAGATAAACTAAAAAATTTTCTCATACTGCGGTAATTTGAATAATAATTCTCTAGAATTCGAGAAATAAAAAAAAGAAAGAGATTATCTTAGACTTCGGTAGGCAGCAAATTTTATTTCGTTACAAGAAATCACTTCGTCGCTTTTGTGATGGAGATATTCGAACCATGGTACTTAATGAAACATGTTAAGAAATTCGGTATAAGATATGTAGAATGAAGTCAGTTTAAGCATTACATGACGCATATATTGTCTTTAGCATTCAGCGAAGTAACGCAGTCTGGCCTTGAGTACAGTTTTGCTCTTTCAAAAAATAAAAATAAAAATCTCTCGCTGAGTACAGATTATCCGCCAAAAAACCCTAAAGGGTGAAAGTGTGACGCAAGTCCTTGGTTTTACTTACAAAATAACTGATACCGCTGAGGGTTAAATTTTAGAAAATTTTAGAAAAAAATTGCGTCACAAGTGGCAGATAATTCAAGACATATTTTTCTCTATTTGAACTATTTTCCTAAAAGTATTTCCTCAACATCTAAATATCTAAGTTTGGGGATCGTTGGAGTTAAGGGGGAGAATTCAAAAAGTTGCTGTAAATATGCTCCGCCGTCCTCAAAAAAATGTTGTTTAAACATTTTTGGTAGTGGACTTACTAACGTGCGGAATGATGTATACTTTTCATAGTTTCTAAATCGCATGAGTCATTGGGCCTTCTTCGAAACGTTTGTCCGAATAGCTGGGCCTTTTGAGTTTTTCCTGAAGGGCTTTTTTGAGTCAGTTCGGCACTGCCTTTCACTAAGGCGAAGGAATAACAGAAACGAAGAATGAAAATTTATAAAACTCAATCCCAATCGCAATACTATAAACTTTTTCATTGGAACTAATTCTCTTTGTGGAGTTTAGTCTATAAATAAATTCAGAATTTTCCATCACAGAATATATACCCGGCGATCATGTTACTAGGACACTATTTAAATTAATACTTCGTCTGCCATTTTCATCTGATTGACGCAAATTCTATTACTCAAACAGGCCCTCAGCATGAAAAGTTGTGGACGGTATATTTTAGACACTTTCGCTTGTCGCCCTAACTTTGTTCGGCTACAACTCGCGAAATTGCCTAAAATATACCGTCCACAACAGATACGTAAATAACTATTGTCCTTGTGTACTGTGTAGCCCTTTGCATTAGCTCAGACATCAAACTCTATTCACATTGTTTGCATCGTAACAATTTGCATTCGATTGACGCAAAAATAAAGTTTCTGGTCATGGTAGGCTAAAAAATAACAGTCACAGTAAAAGTCCTAATAAAGCGTACGAGACATAAGAAACGCTTTAATATTGCCATTACGTAAGCAATTCGTAAAGACCATGAATAGTTGTGATACTGATACGGATCCAGGACGAAGGTTTTGGTAAATTGTATATCTGAAGAAAACAAAATGCTGCCGGTAAGCATACTTACAACATATTCGGTTATCGAGTTTGTAACCGGGGCGGGAGTGCGATGAGATTACTGACGACCGGGGACAAACTTGTGGAGGAAAAAATACTGAAAGGAAATGAGCTTACATGAAAATAATAGAAGACTGCCGAATTAAAAATAAATTTGATGTCGTTCCGATGGCATTTGAAGATTTTTTTCGGCGAAAAAATTGGAAAGTATGATCGATATCAACAAAGCCAAAATAAACTGGCTTGGAATGCACGAGATTCACACTGATAAAAACATAACACCGTCCAATATAAGAAAAATGTCTGTTGTTTGCTTTGCGTACACGGAATGTTTATAATGCTCGAAAGCGTGCCACAAATTTTTAATGCCGACAACGTTCACTGATGCTTACCAAAATTGGAGCTGCATTGTCCATCATGAACAAATTACACAGATATCACCATATAATTTCTGTCCCGCAGAAAAAATTGAATAAAAGTGAAAACGAGTTTAACATTTGTTCGGTGTGCGAGTGCTGCTAGTGAAATGGCGTGCCGATGATGTGGCTCGCTAAGACTGTGAGTCGATATATTCGACGTATTCGACGCATAAAACTTTTAGCTCAATTTATTCGATGTTATTGTTGCGTCACAGAATCGAAATTATTTTTGCGTGGTAAAATTGAATTATCTTTGCGAATTAAATTTGCGCGTGGAATTTGTGTTTTATTTTTAATTTCAATTGCTGAAAACAAACGAGGCATTCAAAACGTGTTTCGGTCCTTGTTTTCATGAAGAAATTGTTGCAACTGTCAAATAAAGTTAGAAATTTCTCTATCGAAAATTGCGATTCCTGCATCTGGTCAATGAAAACTAGGACCAAAACACGTTTTCAATACCTAACAGATAAATAAATCGTAAAATCAAGAAACGCCATTTAAGGGGAACATCGAGGCTTGCCGAGATTTCCCTTAAATGTCAGTAAGTTATTTTACTTGCAGCACCCTGCACACCGTTGACTCTTGCAATAATTTTCATTTTCACAGGGCTTCGCAAGTAATAAATATTATCGTGTAAGCGAAAAATAATTTTCGTTTACACATCCTAGTTGAATAATTATGAGGTGAAAACAAAGCGCGTACATGTAAAAGGTCTTACCTCAATGCAATTGACAATATTTGTAGTCCTCCGCTTCCACATTAAATAGACGCTTTGTGCTCTGAAACAGGATGACAGAGCAAACGGTCGACCAATTTGAAGTCACCGCACTAGACGTTACAGCTATTTTCGACGGAAGCATTACTTTTGTCCAGATCCAAAATCATTTCCAATAAATGTATGATCGATATTTCATGCGGAGCTGCCATAATTCCATGCAACCGAAAGGGCAACAGATTGACTAGATATTGATTCAATGTTGGTTTGTCTGACAAGACAACATCAGACGTATTCCGCAAAGGTTTCCAAATTGTGCTGCGGAGAAGGAATGATGCTTCCTTGTACAAAATGCTACGGAGTAGGTGTGATGATTCCGTGTACGTGATGATAGAGCAACATTTCCGCCTCGTTTTTCGCCCATGTATCACACATTGCAACCTATGTTGCGTAACATATTATTGGTAATTTTAATTTTACCGAATTTACCCAAATTACCGATGAAATTAGATAATTTACTGATTAAATTACGAAACTTACTTTTCGGTCACTTAGGTAATTTAGTTAAATTCGGTAATTCCAATTACCAATAATAGGCCCTGTTGCGTAATCCGTAATCGAGCTACTGTCTCTTAGCAACTTTTTTCACTTTTAACTCTGTGGTCCACCATTTCACTTTAAATATAATCAATATCAAATTCAACATGGTACACCACACCGATAACACGACAATTACGCGAAAACTGTAAAATTAGAAGAAATTACCAACTTTTTAGTCTTGACGGATCAGAAAGTTGGTAGGTTTTTTTGGTAGGTTCAAACCTACTAACTTCTTGTCAAACCTACCAACTTTTTACTCTCGACGGATCAGAAAATTGGTTGGTTTTTTGGTAGGTTTAACCTACCAACTTTTAAACTATCAACTTTTAGTCTCGATCGATCAGAAAATGGTAGGTTATTTTGTAGGTTCAAACTACCAACTTTTTAGTCTCGACGGATCAGAAATTGGTATGTTTTTTGGTAGGTTTAACCTACCAACTTTTTGCCAAAACTATCAACTTTTTAGTCTCGATCGATCAGAAAGTTGGTAGGTTCTTTTGGTAGGTTTAAACCTACCAACTT
>NW_023503492.1:0-29009 GCF_014529535.1 Bradysia coprophila
TACGCGTCTTTTCACAAATTAGCTAAAAAAATGCACACACTTTAATGGTGGTATCTCCCTGAGAATTTGGGCCACTGACCTAACACTACGCGTCTGGCCAACAGCTTTCAGGGAAAAAAACCGAAATCTGTTAACATTTGGTGAAAATATTTCGAAAAGTCACAAATTAGCTGGAATATCCGCTTCAATTGTAGAAGGATGATTTCAGTTGATCAAACAGACTAGAGATGAGCGGGCCGACGTTTTTTCAATACCCGACCGACCCGGCCCAATCCAATTTTTTGAACCCGAGCCCGACCCGACCCGAGACTTTTCTCTTTGTGGCCCGACCCAACCCGACCCGAAAAAATCATCGGCTCGACGTGACCCGATTTTTTTACTATAAGAAATTTAATGAAAAATCATTTTCTACGCATAAAAGCTTTGCAATAATCTTATCTTCTTCTTCTTCTTCTTCTTTTTCAGCCTGTTTCTATCCACTGCTGGATGTAGGCCTCTCCAACTTCTTTCCATTTCGTACGATCCATTGCCATTTGCTGCCAGTTTGTACCTGCAATATTCTTAATTCCGTTTGTCCATCTCTCTGGTGGTCTACCTATAGCTCGTCTTTTATATGGTCGCCAGTTCATGATCTTTTTGGTCCAACGTTCGTCTGTCCTTCTTGCAATATGTCCCGCCCAGCTCCATTTCAGAGATGCTATTCTTTCCATGACATCAACGACCCTGGTTTGTTGTCGAATCCATTGATTCGTCATTCTGTCTCTGAGTGTTATTCCAAGCATACTCCGTTCCATGGCTCTTTGTGTCACTCTCAATTTATCTTCGGATGCTTTTGTTAAAGTTAACGTTTCCGCTCCATAAGTGAGCACTGGAAGGACACAAGTGTCGAAAACTTTGCGTTTCAGACTATTATTCATTTTGCTTTTGAAAATTAGTCTGAGTTTTCCGAACGCTGCCCATGCAAGACCAATCCTACGTCTTATTTCTGCAGTTTGGTTGTCCAGACCTAACTTCAGTTTATGTCCTAGATATACATAGCTGTCGACTCGTTCAATGACAGTGTCACCAATTTTGATTTCTCTATCGTCCCCGATGTTGGTCATGACTTTTGTTTTCGATAAGTTCATCTTGAGGCCAACTTTGCTCGCCTCTTCACTTAACTGTTGTAGCATAAGCTGAGCCTGACCTAGATTCGCTGCTATCGGTACAATGTCATCAGCGAAGCGGAGATTGCTCAGGTACTCTCCATTTATCTTTATTCCCATTTTACTCCAGTTTAACTTCCTAAAAATACTCTGCAGAATCGCCGTGAATAATTTCGGTGAAATGGTGTCACCCTGCCTTACACCTCGGCCAATTCTGAATTTCTCCGTGCTCTTATGAAGTTTTATACATGAAGTAGCATTTTTGTACACATATCGAATTGTGTTGGAGTACCTTGAGTCTACTCTACATTCGTCTAATGCGTCCAATATCGACCATGTTTCCACTGAATCGAAAGCTTTTTCGAAGTCTATGAATAGCAAGACTATGTCGATGTTGTATTCACGACACTTCTCAATAAGCGTTCTCATCACCTGCAAATGGTCGTTTGTGCTGAAACCAGATCTGAAAGCAGCTTGTTCAACAGGTTGGTAGAAGTCGAACTTGTTAGTGTTCCTCTTCGTAATGATTTTCATAAACAACTTGTAGAGTGTTGACAATAGGCTTATGGGTCGGTAATTTTCCAGCTTTGTTATGTCTCCTTTTTTATGCAGCAATGTAATTACCGCATTTTCCCAGGCTTCTGGTACTTCTTCCCATTGGAGACATTGATTAAACAAAGCCGTGATTGCCTTTAATAATGAGTCTCCACCAGTTTAATGGCTTCCACTGGAACACCATCTTCTCCGGGAGACTTTTTGTTTTTCATCTCGGCTACTGCAGCTTTGACTTCATCAACAGTTATGTCGGGCATATCCTCCGATCCCACGTTTCTTATTATTGGTCTATCTTCGGTTTCTTCCGTTGGCTCTGTCTTGCTGAAGAAAACAAATTCTCATAAAATTCTGTTGCAATGTTTAATATCGCATTTCGATCCGTTTGGATCGTTCCTGTTTTGTCTCGTAATTTGAAGATTTCTTTTTTGGCGTTTGTCATTTTTCTCCGTAGGACTTTCATATTGCAGTTAGCTTCAATTATGTTTTGAGCCAATTGGACATTATATTTTCTTTCATCTGATCTCCTTGCTTTGTTGATACTTTTAGACAGGTTCCGGTATTCCACCGAATCTCGTCCTCCGTTTTTTACCAACTCTGCTCTGCTTGCGATCAGGTCTAATGTTTCTCTGCTGAGTTTTGATTCTTTCCCTTGGACGGATTTGCATTTGGATTTCATGAAACCCATTATTGTATCGACGATTTTGGTATTCAATTCGTCCAATGTTTCACATTGATTGTTGACGTTATCTAATTCGGCAGTCATTTTCGTAGCAAATTCTTCATTTTGGTGTGTAAAAGCCGTTGTACGTCAATCCTTTCACTTTCTGAACTAGTTGTGATCTTTGAAATCTGGTATTTAACGTGACTCTTGCACGAACCATTCGGTGATCACTACCGGTTGAAAAATTGTTTAGGACCGTAACGTTCTTAACGGTTGACTTACAGCCAGTTATGATGTAATCGATTTCATTTTCGTTACACCATCTGCACTAGCCAAGTCCATTTCCGTTGAGGCTTTCCTGCAAAAATGAATTCATTGCGTACAAATTGTGTTGCTGTAAGAAGTTGAGTAAAGTATTTCCACGCTCATTTCTTGGTCGTTGCTAAAACTACCAACAGAAACTTCGGAGTCTTCTTCTCGTTTTCCCAGCTTCGCATTGAAATCACCGATTAGATATTGGTAATGTGAAGGGTTTTTCGTCCAGAGCTTTCTCGACATTTCTTAGAATCTTTCTACTTCTTCTTCATCATGAGTGACGTGGGTGCGTAAACCTGAATTAATTTGACACTGTATCTGTTATTTATCTTCAGGCTACGTATATCACTCGATCGGATATGCTTTTCGTGTGAATTATGCGATCGACCACCGCTTGTTTATGAACATTCCGACACCGTGCATCAGCATCTGACTGTCACTTCCTCGGTAGAAGAATGTATGCCCTGATTGTAATTTCAGGCATTCCTCTCCAGGTTTTCTCACTTCGCTCACTCCCACAACATCCCATTTTATCTTTTCTAGCTCTTCTTCCATTTCTTGCATTTTTTGTCTTGACGACAATGTTCTGGCATTATATGTGCAATGTATAATTCGTTATGGCTTCGTTTGAAGGTTTTTAGCATTAAAACACCACGCTTGCTACTGCGGGTTGGTGAGTATGAAAGCTTTACTTTGCTCGCCCCCGGTAATCTCGAGCTCTGACCCGCACATTTCTGCACGTTCCGGGACCACCGTGCCTATCAAAGTGCACAGTGCCCGACAGGGTAGTGTTACTCTTTTTGAAACATTCTTTTCCATAAAGCTTTGCCCATTCTTTTGAACCTATCTGAGCAAAAGGTTATTCGTCCTTTAAAAGCTTAACCTAGTAGCTAATAAGAATTCTGGGATCGTTCTATCCTTTGGCTTCCTGGTCGTGTTGTTGCACCTCAACGTTGGTCCCTTAACCCCAATTCTTTCGGCTTCCAGCTCACGATTCATTTAACCTTAAGATTGATCTATCTAATCCTATCTTATTTACTGCTACGTCCTCGTTAAAACTTCATTCCCTCCACTCTTTTTCAAACTGGCTTGGGACAGTCTTTGGCGGTGTTAAATAATCTTATAAATAATCTTATACGCGAAGTAAAATAATAAAATAAGTTAGTGTTTCATGCTTTATAGGCTTTTATTGGCTTACTTTAAGTTTGTATTTCTAAGTCGGGCCGGCCCGAATTTTTGTTTTCAAATCCCGACCCGACCCGGCCCCGAAATGAATTTTCAAACCCGGACCCGAACCCGATCGGGCCGGGTCGGGTCGGGTCGGGCCGATGTATTCGGGCGGCCCGCTCATCTCTCAGACACCTTCCTAATACAATTTGTAGAAGGATGAATTCAGTAGGAACAAGCCAAAATCCTTTCTTAACAGTTTGTAGAAGGATGAATTCAGTTGGAACAAACCAAACAACATCCCTACGCAGTATGTAGATGGAGAAGGACGAATTCGGTAGGACCAAACAAAACTCTTTCATTGCAAAGTTTGTAGAAGGGTGAATTCAGTTATAACAAACCAAACTACACCCTTACTCAGCATGTGGATGGAGAAGGACGAATTCGGTAAGACCAAACAAACTCTTTTATTGCAAAGTTTGTAGAAGGATGAATTTAGTTGTATTAAAGAAAACTCCTCCCTCACACAATCTGTAGAAGGATGAATTAGGAACAAAACAAACACCTCAACCATACGATTCATAAAAGGTTAATATAAGCTGACTATTTGATCTAATTAATATTCTGATATAAAGACTGAATGAATACATTAATAATATTTGGTTTCGAAAGCTACCATTACGTAATTTTTCTGACAAGATCATTTTCTGGTCATTTATATCATCATCTCTCCATATATTTTCAGTTTCTGAGCGAATTCTGTCCTAAAAATAATATCTGGATTCATGTTTTTTACCTTACAGTGTGCGAATAGCGAAGAAGAGGCTATGTAAGCTCTTGTAACCTCTTTACAATAAGATTAAATGAAGAAGTGGATGTCGCCTTCATGAAAATATCGCCTTGAGACCCAGTTATCAAATTAAAATTGGATCAAAAAAGATGAACAATCGATGAATTTAAGTGCAAATAGTCTTCTTTTACACTGTTTGCACTTATTAAAACACTAATTACACTTAAGTGCAAATAGTGTAAAAAAAGACTATTTGCACTTAAGTGCAAATAGTCACTTCGTTAAAATTTCATGGAATTTGGAGAGAATTTTTTTAAATTTTTTGTAACAATGCCATTTTTTGGTCATAATGTATGGCCAAAAAAGTAAAATTAAAAAATTTTTGTCTCAGAATTGCATGAAATTTTGGCTATATGGTTTGATTCGCATTTCATACATACAGTTAAAATTTCATGGAATTTGGAGAGATTTTTTTAAATTTTTTTTGTAACAATGCCATTTTTTGCAAGGGGGTAATCACTAGTAAATCAGTAAATCAAGTAAATCACGGTAAATCACAAAAAATTTTGAAAAATTTTTGAAATTTTTTTAATTGTCACTGGATTACATTTCGAAGTATCGTGGCCGTAAACATATAGGATAAATTTCATGAACTAATACAAATTGAAGTAAATAGATTCAAATTTAGTAGAAACTTCATTTTTAATTTACTTGATTTACTGTGATTTACCGTGATTTACCGTGATTTACTGAGCTAGTAAATCAGTGATTACCCCTCGATTTTTTGGTCATAATGTAAGAAGAGTACCATGGGGAATAATCCCCGAACATTTAATTAAAGGATTGCCGCCTTTTATTGATCATTAATTACTTTATTGCTTTTATATAAATCTATATAAATAAGCAATAATCTCTTTAATATAAAGTGATGATATAAAAGGGAATTTACCGCTTATATAGCGGTAAATTCCCTTTTATATCATCACTTTATATTAAAGAGATTACCGCTTTTAATTGTACATTAATTACTTTATATAAGGAACAAATTTTCTTTATGTCCCCGCCTTATGTAAGCGATAAATTTCACTTTATATCAGCGTAATATATAAATAGATTGCCGCTTTTTATTGTACATTAATTACTTTATATAAGCGGTAAATTTCCTTTATATCACCGCTTTATATATGCGGTGGATTTCATTTATATAACAGTGACACCTCTTTATATACGCGGCGCATATCCTTTTATATGGAGATATACTGTATAATTGATATATGTATTGTTTGCGGTATATTTCCTTTGTAAAAACGGAATATAGCAATATAGAGGTTGTAAACATTCTGTGAGAATTTTGTATTACATTTCCATTTTTCCAATGACGTAAAAAATTTAATTTAATTTTAGCAGTAAAACTATCAAAGGTATGTCCATTAGCCATGTGTGCAATGAAACAGGCAGCGTACATTCCACATACATTGCTTGTTAGCTGTTGTAAATGCTGTGTGCAATAGGTTACTTGTTTACAGTTCTCTTGGATAAATGTCAACAGTTGCCAGCTCCACAGTTGACGAAAACTCTGAGAATATTACGGCGGTCACAGACTGGGTAAGAGCCTCACTAAAACGTACTTCAATACGTAGAGATCCAGTTTTTGACATTGAATTATGAGGTTCTGATGCGCTCAAGTCTGGAGTTAGATCAACGGCTATCAGTGTATATCCGGCCGCATATGCTTCTCGACTGATACCATTACCAAAGTCAGTGTAGTTAACGAATTGTAGGCTCTTATGTATTGATGATTTGTAAAATCGCAGACAAACGGTTTAGATGGTCCAGAAACACACAAATTTGTGTCATGCCATAGTGTCTAAAATTGAATGGATTTGATGTGATCTGTCCGTTAAAGGCAGCTGTGTTAACGAATCCAATGATACATCTCTGTGGAAGTACTCCGAGGTATAAATTATCCATTGTTTTAGTCTGTGATACTGTTGGAATCGTGATCGCCTTGACATCGAGGGTATTTCGCTGTAGCAACTTCCAAGACTCTGTTGTGTGCCATTACAAAATTCGAATTCAGCTTAACTTTACGAACATGTAACTCTGCTTCAATAATTTCAAATGTGGCTCCAGAATTTGGTACTCCCATTAGATGAAAGGCATCCTTAGATCTTTGTAGTTTGATAGTCATTTCGACACCGCTCAGTAGTAATTTGTCAACGTTCAATAAATCGCAGTGAAGTGGCCCGTAAAGGTCGACATTTCTATTGTCAATAGTATGTGAGCGACGTTTTGTAAAACCTTCATTGTCATTGTTTGTACTCTCCATGTGTTAATGAGTATTGGCATAAAACAGACCAGAAGTTAGATGAGTGGTTTTGGAAATCTCCGAGTAATTAAGTAAATTTTGTAGGTATGCTCTGCACGGGTAACAATTTGTGGGTGGTGTAACACATTTCTGGTTGAGGCTGACATCTACTTGTGAAAACATTGAGTGTAACCAATTGTTAACAGGACCCACTACTGGTGGTGCTGGTGCAGCTACACCACCAGGTGGTATCGGGTGAGGGGGTACAGTTATTTTTGCCTGTACGTGTATGTAAACACGAGCCAGATCCAGATATTCGTCAGCGCAGCTACCACTGACCACAAATTCAATCGGTCCATTGTTGGAGATCGAAGTTATGGGTCTATAGGTCTGGAGAGCACCGCTCTCAATAGCTGTCTGTATAGGAACGGTAGCGAAAAGGTCCAACTCAGATTTAGAGTTCAGCTCTACTACTTTATTTATATGTGCCATTGTAGATTATTTAGTGAAAAATATCTTTGAGTTTTCTTTTGGTAATTTTCTTTTTCTTGTTGTTTGTTTTCTTCACCGTTGGTTTGCTCGGCTTCTGTTTCTTATTTTGCACTGTTTTTCTGCGTTTAATGTTACTCGACTGAATAACTGTACTCGTATGGCGTTTCCTATTAGTTTTTAGATTTATTTATCAGGGTGGGACGATCACCTAACACCGCCAAAGACTGTCCCAAGCCAGTTTGAAAAAGAGTGGAGGGAATGAAGTTTAACGAGGACGTAGCAGTAGATAAGATAGGATTAGATAGATCAATCTTAAGGCTGAATGAATCGTGAGTTGGAAGCCAAAAGAATTGGGGTTAAGGGACCAACGTTGAGGCGAAACAACACGATCAGGAAGCCCAAGGATAGAACGATCCCAGAATTCTTATTAGCTACTAGGTTAAGCTTTTCAACGACGTCCTTTAAAAGACGTCAATAACCTTTTGCTCAGATAGGTTCAAAAGAATGGGCAAAGCTTTATGGAAAAGAATGTTCAAAAGAGTAACACTACCCCGTCGGGCACTGTGCACTTTGATAGGCACTGTGGTCCCGGTACGTGCAGAAATGCGCGGGTCAGAGCTCGGGGATTACCGGGGGCGAGCAAAGTAAAGCTTTCATACTCACCAACCCGCAGTAGCAAGCGTGGTGTTTTAATGCTAAAAACCTTCAAACGAAGCCACAACGAATTATACATTGCCACATATAATGCCAGAACATTGTCGTCAAGACAAAAAATGCAAGAAATGGAAGAAGAGCTAGAAAAGATAAAATGGGATGTTGTGGGAGTGAGCGAAGTGAGAAAACCTGGAGAGGAATGCCTGAAATTACAATCAGGGCATACATTCTTCTACCGAGGAAGTGATAGTCAGATGCTGATGCACGGTGTCGGATTGTTCATAAACAAGCGGTGGTCGGATCGCATAACTCACACGAAAAGCATATCCGATCGAGTGATATACGTAAGCCTGAAGATAAATAACAGATACAGTGTCAAATTAATTCAGGTTTACGCACCCACGTCCACCCATGATGACGAAGAAGTAGAAAGATTCTATGAAGATGTCGAGAAAGCTCTGGACGAAAACCCATCACATTACCAATATCTCATCGGGGATTTCAATGCGAAGCTGGGAAAACGAGAAGAAGACTCCGAAGTTTCTATTGGCAGTTTTAGCAACGACCAAAGAAATGAGCGTGGAAATGTTTTACTCAACTTCCTACAGCAACACAATTTGTACGCAATGAATTCATTTTTTGCAGGAAAGCCTCAACGGAAATGGACTTGGGCTAGTGCAGATGGTGTAACGAAAAATGAGATCGATTACATCATAACTGGCTGTAAGTCAACCGTTAAGAACGTTACGGTCCTAAACAATTTTTCAACCGGTAGTGATCACCGAATGGTTCGTGCAAGAGTCACGTTAAATACCAGATTTCAAAGATCACAACTAGTTCAAAAAAGTGAAAGGATTGACGTACAACGGCTTTACACACAAAATGAAGAATTTGCTACGAAAATGACTGCCGAATTAGATAACGTCAACAATCAATGTGAAACATTGGACGAATTGAATACCAAAATCGTCGATACAATAATGGGTTTCATGAAATCCAAATGCAAATCCGTCCAAGGGAAAGAATCAAAACTCAGCAGAGAAACATTAGACCTGATCGCAAGCAGAGCAGAGTTGGTAAAAAACGGAGGACGAGATTCGGTGGAATACCGGAACTTGTCTAAAAGTATCAACAAAGCAAGGAGATCAGATGAAAGAAAATATAATGTCCAATTGGCTCAAAACATAATTGAAGCTAACTGTAATATGAAAGTCCTACGGAGAAAAATGACAAACGCCAAAAAAGAAATCTTCAAATTACGAGACAAAACAGGAACGATCCAAACGGATCGAAATGCGATATTAAATATTGCAACAGAATTTTATGAGAATTTGTTTTCTTCAGCAAGACAGAGTCCAACGGAAGAAACCGAAGATAGACCAATAATAAGAAACGTGGGATCGGAGGATATGCCCGACATAACTGTTGATGAAGTCAAGGCCGCAGTAGCCGAGATGAAAAACAAAAAGTCTCCAGGAGAAGATGGTGTTCCAGTGGAAGCCATTAAACTAGGTGGAGACTCCTTATTAAAGGCAATCACGGCTTTGTTTAATCAATGTCTCCAATGGGAAGAAGTACCAGAAGCTTGGGAAAATGCGGTAATTACATTGCTGCATAAAAAAAGGAGACATAACAAAGCTGGAAAATTACCGACCCATAAGCCTATTGTCAACACTCTACAAGTTGTTTATGAAAATCATTACGAAGAGGAACACTAACAAGTTCGACTTCTACCAACCTGTTGAACAAGCTGCTTTCAGATCTGGTTTCAGCACAAACGACCATTTGCAAGTGATGAGAACGCTTATTGAGAAGTGTCGTGAATACAACATCGACATAGTCTTGCTATTCATAGACTTCGAAAAAGCTTTCGATTCAGTGGAAACATGGTCGATATTGGACGCATTAGACGAATGTAGAGTAGACTCAAGGTACTCCAACACAATTCGATATGTGTACAAAAATGCTACTTCATGTATAAAACTTCATAAGAGCACGGAGAAATTCAGAATTGGCCGAGGTGTAAGGCAGGGTGACACCATTTCACCGAAATTATTCACGGCGATTCTGCAGAGTGTTTTTAGGAAGTTAAACTGGAGTAAAATGGGAATAAATATAAATGGAGAGTACCTGAGCAATCTCCGCTTCGCTGATGACATAGTACCGATAGCAGCGAATCTAGGTCAGGCTCAGCTTATGCTACAACAGTTAAGTGAAGAGGCAAACAAAGTTGGCCTCAAGATGAACTTATCGAAAACAAAAGTCATGACCAACATCGGGGACGATAGAGAAATCAAAATTGGTGACACTGTCATTGAACGAGTCGACAGCTACGTATATCTAGGACATAAGCTGAAGTTAGGTCTGGACAACCAAACTGCAGAAATAAGACGTAGGATTGGTCTTGCATGGGCAGCGTTCGGAAAACTCAGACTAATTTTCAAAAGCAAAATGAATAATAGTCTGAAACGCAAAGTTTTCGACACTTGTGTCCTTCCAGTGCTCACTTATGGAGCGGAAACGTTAACTTTAACGAAAGCATCCGAAGAAAAATTGAGAGTGACACAAAGAGCCATGGAACGGAGTATGCTTGGAATAACACTCAGAGACAGAATGACGAATCAATGGATTCGACAACAAACCAGGGTCGTTGATGTCATGGAAAGAATAGCATCTCTGAAATGGAGCTGGGCGGGACATATTGCAAGAAGGACAGACGAACGTTGGACCAAAAAGATCATGAACTGGCGACCATATAAAAGACGAGCTATAGGTAGACCACCAGAGAGATGGACAAACGGAATTAAGAATATTGCAGGTACAAACTGGCAGCAAATGGCAATGGATCGTACGAAATGGAAAGAAGTTGGAGAGGCCTACATCCAGCAGTGGATAGAAACAGGCTGAAAAAGAAGAAGAAGAAGAAAGACGATCACCTAGGTGATCTTGAAACACAGATCTTGTGATCCTTTGTTTCCTTCCCGGTCATCATTTAAATCAAGACAACCTTCCGGTCGCCGCCAGGAATCTGTCCAAAGTGGCAGGTCCCAGGGCGACAACTTCGGAGAGTTGTACGACGTAATCTCCAAGGAGCCTGCGTCTTAGTTGAAGAAATTTAGGACATTTAGAAATGACGTGTATGCCCGTTTCTTCTTCTAATCCGCAGTCGCCGAGAGCCTTAGCTTATTGAGGTGCCGATTCAGCCCACAGTGTCCAGTAATTGCACCAACCACTCTCCTTATGCATTTCCGGTCCATGCTGAGCAAATCTTTAGCCCATCTAGCGTTCGGCCTCGGGAAGAATCGCTTCGTGTGAGCGCCTCCCTCGTACGCATTCCAGCGCTCCAAGTGTTTACCCTCCACCCATTTCGATCTCGCTTTTGCGCATATCGAATCGGGTATAGGTAGGTACGGTTCAAGCCCGTCTACGAGAGCAGCAGAGCCTGCTTTGGCAAGCTCATCCGTATTCTCGTTTCCATCCACGCCAGAGTGTGCGGGGATCCAAACCAAGCAAATCCGGTTATTTTGACCCACCGAGTTTAGGTAGTCTTTACATTCCTTGATTAGCTTGGAGATCGTTACGGGTGACGATATTGCTTTTATCATCCCCTCGTTATCGATACAGACCGTTACGTCCTCTCCTTGCGTTCCCAAAGGCAGAGCTTCTTGAACTCCTTTGAGCACTGCGAAGACTTCCGCCTGGGGGACGCTGGCAAACTTACCCAGGTGGAACCAGCTGCCTTCTTCGCTTTCTGGTCTGAAAACGCCGGCTCCGGTCCCTACCGAGGTTTTAGATCCGTCGGTAAATATGACTTTACCTTCCCTATGCAGATCTGTGGGCCAGCCGTTTAGCCAGTCCTGTCTGCCTGGGAACCTAACATCAAAGTTCCTGGTAAAGTCAACTACCGGCGTCAGCCTGTCCCTAGGCATGCTAAACACAGGATTCGCAATCACGTTCCTGTTTTTTCCATGCCATTGCAGGAAATTTGGCGTCCACCAGCCATTTTGCGCTACCCTGTCTGCTGTGGCAGACGCTCTGGCCTTAATTACCAGGTCCAGAGGTGGCAAATTTAGTAGCACTTCCATGGCCGCAGTCGCCGTGGTTTTCATGGCTCCAGTAACACAGACGCATACTAGCCTCTGAATATCACCCAGTTCCTTCCTAGCTCTTTCTATGTCGAGTCTAGGCCACCATACCACGGAACCGTGACTCACCATGGGTCTAATGACAGCCTCATATAGCCACAGAATAGCCTGCGACCTTAGACCCCAGTTCCTCCCAAAGGAGTTCCTGCAGATCCAAAAAGCCGCTAGAGCCTTCTGCGCCTTGTCCTTTACATGCGCTATCCAGTTGAGTTTGCTGTCAAGTATGACCCCAAGGTACTTTACCTGAGAAGAGAGCGCTAAGTCAACATTAAAGAGCCTCGTATTACCCACGAGGTCGGATCCTTTGTGCCTTCTACTGAACAACACTAGGTCCGTTTTTCCTGGGTTAACTCTAAGCCCTTTCGCGTTACACCAGCGCTCCACTATCTTCAGTGCGACTCTGACCCGATCGCCTAGCGTACTCTCAAAGCTTCCTCTGACTAGGATCGTTAGATCGTCCGAGTAGCCTTGGGCATAGATTCCCTCATCGACCAGTTCTTTGATGAGATAGTCCACTACCATACACCATAGGATCGGTGAAAGGATACCGCCTTGCGGACATCCTTTTACTACCCAGAGATTGGTCTTCTGACCACACACATCGGCCTCCACCGACCTGTCTCTGAGCATGTTACTGACCCATCTCACAACCGTACGTCCGACTCCCCTTTCCTCCAGCGCTCGGCGGATAATGTCAAAGCCCG
Organism: Bradysia coprophila; assembly: GCF_014529535.1. NCBI lineage: Eukaryota > Metazoa > Arthropoda > Insecta > Diptera > Sciaridae > Bradysia > Bradysia coprophila. The sequence continues at coordinate 12,937 of NW_023503492.1, forward strand.
TGTTGTCGAAGGCCCCTTCGATGTCCATGAAACATACCAGGGCCACTTCGCCAATTACGAGCGACTGTTCCACTTTTGCTACCAGTTTGTGCAACGCAGAGTCCGTTGACTTACCTGCCTGGTAGGCATGCTGGTTGATGTGCAGCGGGTATCGCTTCAGCACTTCATCCCTGATATAAAAATCGATCAGCCTCTCCAACGTTTTTTGGACGAAAGATGTGAGACTGATTGGTCTGAAGTCTTTAGCTCCACAGTGAGATGGTTTTCCCGGTTTAGGAATAAATGTTACCTTCACTCTTTCCCACTCGGCCGGTGTATGACTGAGTGCCAAGGAGCTCCGTAACACATCACACAGCGGTTCCAACAGTATTTCTCCACTCTCCTTCAGTAGAGCCGGGAAAATACCGTCGTTTCCCGCTGACTTGTACGGCTTAAATTTACCTATCGCCCACTTCAACCTGTCCTTAGTGTCGATTCGTCTAGCCAGTGCCCAATCTTCTTCCGATGGAGGAAAACGATCTTGCGGCCTGGGCTCGACTTTATCATCTCCACAGCCAGGGAAGTGGGTTTGAAGCAGATGTTCTGCCGTATCTTCTCCACTTTCCGTGAACGTACCGTCGGGTTTCCTCAAGGAGCTCGGGAGAAGCCTAGGGTCCTTGGAGATTCTTTGGATTCTGACATAGTCGGGGACATATTCCATTTCCGCACAGAATCTCCTCCATGCCTCCCTGGCCCTCGTTCGAACAGCCTTTCTGAAAGCCTTTTGAGCCGCCTTGTACGCAGCCCATTCGACGTGCTGATTTGTCCTCATTGCTCTATTTCACGCTCTCCGCGCAGAAATCCTGAGTTTCTCAATCTCAGCGCTCCAGAGCTTGCCGTCCTTTTTCCTGACTTCTTTGCTTTCTGGGCACGAGCTTTCATAGGCTTCCGTCAGCAACCACGTAATGCTGTTCACAGCTTCGTTCAACTCTGCCGAGGATCTCGGCATCCCTCTTTCCAGTTTATCCTCTACGTGTTGCCTCAAAAATCCCCTATATTGTTCCCAGTTTGTCCGCCTAGGATTCCTATATTTCACCACTTTCACTGCCCCACTTCTCAGTCTGAACTTTATCGTCCTATGGTCCGAGACTGGGCGTTGAAGACACCCTCCACGAATCAATCATTTTTTGGTCGGCGCGTGCTATTTGCACTTAAGTGCAATTAGTCTTCTTTTACACTATTTGCACTTAAGTGCAATTAGTCTTCTAATACACTATTTGCACTTAAGTGCAATTAATCTTGTAATACACTATTTGTACTTAAGTGCGCTGCGCAAAATCGTGTTCCATAGCGTGTGCTAACCTCTGGAAGGTCAAATAGTCTTTTTCATAATTTAACTTAAGTGCAAATAGTGTATTAGAACATTATAATTAACTTCAATTTAAGTATGGGAAAAAAATCAACTTATTAATGCACATTGCACATGACCGAAAAGTACGTATCCTTACGATTCTCTCTATTGACCATAATTGCTGATCCGAGAAGAGACTATTCGCACATTGTGCCTCTTCTTCACTATTCGCACTTTTTGAGGAAGTAGCCTTTTGTCAAGGTCGAACAAAATAACCTAATGTCAAAATGTTGGCTCAAAACCGTTTACAGTGAACGACATCTCAAATGTCTCACTGTCAAATTTTTCTGAGAATTTTATTGTGTCATTGCAAATTCACAATGACATTCTCTGAAAAAAATGACAGTGGGACATTTGAGATGTCGTTCACTGTAAAAAAATTGTTACAAAATTTTTCGAGATAACATCGGCGAGGTAAAATTCGAGGACGTCACTTATCACCACTGGGAAGCTGCTTTCACTTACTTCACTCACCCAACCTGATCAACCCAAAGCTATTCTTTTCGTGACGTAATATGCAGTAACTTTTCAATGTAGTAATTTCGGCATCGTTAGAGATTTAGTGGGAACATCTCGAAATGGCGAAATTTAGCTAAAACGAAACAAACATTTTTTGGTCATATCTCCCCGAGACTTTATGCCTATAATGACCTCATATTCGTGTCAAACTACGCGTCTTTTCACAAATTAGCTAAAAAAATGCACACACTTTAATGGTGGTATCTCCCTGAGAATTTGGGCCACTGACCTAACACTACGCGTCTGGCCAACTGCTTTCAGGGAAAAAAACCGAAATCTGTTAACATTTGGTGAAAATATTTCGAAAAGTCACAAATTAGCTGGAATATCCGCTTCAATTTGTAGAAGGATGATTTCAGTTGATCAAACAGACTAGACATGAGCGGGCCGACGTTTTTTCAATACCCGACCCGACCCGGCCCGATCCAATTTTTTGAACCCGAGCCCGACCCGACCCGAGACTTTTCTCTTTGCGGCCCGACCCAACCCGACCCGAAAAAATCATCGGCTCGACGTGACCCGAGTTTTTTTTACTATAAGAAATTTAATGAAAAATCATTTTCTACGCATAAAAGCTTTGCAATAATCTTATACGCGAAGTAAAATAATAAAATAAGTTAGTGTTTCATGCTTTATAGGCTTTTATTGGCTTACTTTAAATTTGTATTTCTAAGTCGGGCCGGCCCGAATTTTTGTTTTCAAAGCCCGACCCGACCCGGCCCGAATGAATTTTCAAAACCCGGACCCGAACCCGATCGGGCCGGGTCGGGTCGGGTCGGGCCGATGTATTTCGGGCGGCCCGCTCATCTCTCAGACACCTTCCTAATACAATTTGTAGAAGGATGAATTCAGTAGGAACAAGCCAAAATCCTTTCTTAACAGTTTGTAGAAGGATGAATTCAGTTGGAACAAACCAAACAACATCCCTACGCAGTATGTAGATGGAGAAGGACGAATTCGGTAGGACCAAACAAAACTCTTTCATTGCAAAGTTTGTAGAAGGGTGAATTCAGTTATAACAAACCAAACTACACCCTTACTCAGCATGTGGATGGAGAAGGACGAATTCGGTAAGACCAAACAAAACTCTTTTATTGCAAAGTTTGTAGAAGGATGAATTTAGTTGTATTAAAGAAAACTCCTCCCTCACACAATCTGTAGAAGGATGAATTAGGAACAAAACAAACACCTCAACCATACGATTCATAAAAGGTTAATATAAGCTGACTATTTGATCTAATTAATATTCTGATATAAAGACTGAATGAATACATTAATAATATTTGGTTTCGAAAGCTACCATTACGTAATTTTTCTGACAAGATCATTTTCTGGTCATTTATATCATCATCTCTCCATATATTTTCAGTTTCTGAGCGAATTCTGTCCTAAAAATAATATCTGGATTCATGTTTTTTACCTTACAGTGTGCGAATAGCAAAGAAGAGGCTATGTAAGCTCTTGTAACCTCTTTACAATAAGATTAAATGAAGAAGTGGATGTCGCCTTCATGAAAATATCGCCTTGAGACCCAGTTATCAAATTAAAATTGGATCAAAAAAGATGAACAATCGATGAATTTAAGTGCAAATAGTCTTCTTTTACACTGTTTGCACTTATTAAAACACTAATTACACTTAAGTGCAAATAGTGTAAAAAAAGACTATTTGCACTTAAGTGCAAATAGTCACTTCGTTAAAATTTCATGGAATTTGGAGAGAATTTTTTTAAATTTTTTGTAACAATGCCATTTTTTGGTCATAATGTATGGCCAAAAAAGTAAAATTAAAAAATTTTTGTCTCAGAATTGCATGAAATTTTGGCTATATGGTTTGATTCGCATTTCATACATACAGTTAAAATTTCATGGAATTTGGAGAGATTTTTTTAAATTTTTTTTGTAACAATGCCATTTTTTGCAAGGGGGTAATCACTAGTAAATCAGTAAATCAAGTAAATCACGGTAAATCACAAAAAATTTTGAAAAATTTTTGAAATTTTTTTAATTGTCACTGGATTACATTTCGAAGTATCGTGGCCGTAAACATATAGGATAAATTTCATGAACTAATACAAATTGAAGTAAATAGATTCAAATTTAGTAGAAACTTCATTTTTAATTTACTTGATTTACTGTGATTTACCGTGATTTACCGTGATTTACTGAGCTAGTAAATCAGTGATTACCCCTCGATTTTTTGGTCATAATGTAAGAAGAGTACCATGGGGAATAATCCCCGAACATTTAATTAAAGGATTGCCGCCTTTTATTGATCATTAATTACTTTATTGCTTTTATATAAATCTATATAAATAAGCAATAATCTCTTTAATATAAAGTGATGATATAAAAGGGAATTTACCGCTTATATAGCGGTAAATTCCCTTTTATATCATCACTTTATATTAAAGAGATTACCGCTTTTAATTGTACATTAATTACTTTATATAAGGAACAAATTTTCTTTATGTCCCCGCCTTATGTAAGCGATAAATTTCACTTTATATCAGCGTAATATATAAATAGATTGCCGCTTTTTATTGTACATTAATTACTTTATATAAGCGGTAAATTTCCTTTATATCACCGCTTTATATATGCGGTGGATTTCATTTATATAACAGTGACACCTCTTTATATACGCGGCGCATATCCTTTTATATGGAGATATACTGTATAATTGATATATGTATTGTTTGCGGTATATTTCCTTTGTAAAAACGGAATATAGCAATATAGAGGTTGTAAACATTCTGTGAGAATTTTGTATTACATTTCCATTTTTCCAATGACGTAAAAAATTTAATTTAATTTTAGCAGTAAAACTATCAAAGGTATGTCCATTAGCCATGTGTGCAATGAAACAGGCAGCGTACATTCCACATACATTGCTTGTTAGCTGTTGTAAATGCTGTGTGCAATAGGTTACTTGTTTACAGTTCTCTTGGATAAATGTCAACAGTTGCCAGCTCCACAGTTGACGAAAACTCTGAGAATATTACGGCGGTCACAGACTGGGTAAGAGCCTCACTAAAACGTACTTCAATACGTAGAGATCCAGTTTTTGACATTGAATTATGAGGTTCTGATGCGCTCAAGTCTGGAGTTAGATCAACGGCTATCAGTGTATATCCGGCCGCATATGCTTCTCGACTGATACCATTACCAAAGTCAGTGTAGTTAACGAATTGTAGGCTCTTATGTATTGATGATTTGTAAAATCGCAGACAAACGGTTTAGATGGTCCAGAAACACACAAATTTGTGTCATGCCATAGTGTCTAAAATTGAATGGATTTGATGTGATCTGTCCGTTAAAGGCAGCTGTGTTAACGAATCCAATGATACATCTCTGTGGAAGTACTCCGAGGTATAAATTATCCATTGTTTTAGTCTGTGATACTGTTGGAATCGTGATCGCCTTGACATCGAGGGTATTTCGCTGTAGCAACTTCCAAGACTCTGTTGTGTGCCATTACAAAATTCGAATTCAGCTTAACTTTACGAACATGTAACTCTGCTTCAATAATTTCAAATGTGGCTCCAGAATTTGGTACTCCCATTAGATGAAAGGCATCCTTAGATCTTTGTAGTTTGATAGTCATTTCGACACCGCTCAGTAGTAATTTGTCAACGTTCAATAAATCGCAGTGAAGTGGCCCGTAAAGGTCGACATTTCTATTGTCAATAGTATGTGAGCGACGTTTTGTAAAACCTTCATTGTCATTGTTTGTACTCTCCATGTGTTAATGAGTATTGGCATAAAACAGACCAGAAGTTAGATGAGTGGTTTTGGAAATCTCCGAGTAATTAAGTAAATTTTGTAGGTATGCTCTGCACGGGTAACAATTTGTGGGTGGTGTAACACATTTCTGGTTGAGGCTGACATCTACTTGTGAAAACATTGAGTGTAACCAATTGTTAACAGGACCCACTACTGGTGGTGCTGGTGCAGCTACACCACCAGGTGGTATCGGGTGAGGGGGTACAGTTATTTTTGCCTGTACGTGTATGTAAACACGAGCCAGATCCAGATATTCGTCAGCGCAGCTACCACTGACCACAAATTCAATCGGTCCATTGTTGGAGATCGAAGTTATGGGTCTATAGGTCTGGAGAGCACCGCTCTCAATAGCTGTCTGTATAGGAACGGTAGCGAAAAGGTCCAACTCAGATTTAGAGTTCAGCTCTACTACTTTATTTATATGTGCCATTGTAGATTATTTAGTGAAAAATATCTTTGAGTTTTCTTTTGGTAATTTTCTTTTTCTTGTTGTTTGTTTTCTTCACCGTTGGTTTGCTCGGCTTCTGTTTCTTATTTTGCACTGTTTTTCTGCGTTTAATGTTACTCGACTGAATAACTGTACTCGTATGGCGTTTCCTATTAGTTTTTAGATTTATTTATCAGGGTGGGACGATCACCTAACACCGCCAAAGACTGTCCCAAGCCAGTTTGAAAAAGAGTGGAGGGAATGAAGTTTAACGAGGACGTAGCAGTAGATAAGATAGGATTAGATAGATCAATCTTAAGGCTGAATGAATCGTGAGTTGGAAGCCAAAAGAATTGGGGTTAAGGGACCAACGTTGAGGCGAAACAACACGATCAGGAAGCCCAAGGATAGAACGATCCCAGAATTCTTATTAGCTACTAGGTTAAGCTTTTCAACGACGTCCTTTAAAAGACGTCAATAACCTTTTGCTCAGATAGGTTCAAAAGAATGGGCAAAGCTTTATGGAAAAGAATGTTCAAAAAGAGTAACACTACCCCGTCGGGCACTGTGCACTTTGATAGGCACTGTGGTCCCGGTACGTGCAGAAATGCGCGGGTCAGAGCTCGGGGATTACCGGGGGCGAGCAAAGTAAAGCTTTCATACTCACCAACCCGCAGTAGCAAGCGTGGTGTTTTAATGCTAAAAACCTTCAAACGAAGCCACAACGAATTATACATTGCCACATATAATGCCAGAACATTGTCGTCAAGACAAAAAATGCAAGAAATGGAAGAAGAGCTAGAAAAGATAAAATGGGATGTTGTGGGAGTGAGCGAAGTGAGAAAACCTGGAGAGGAATGCCTGAAATTACAATCAGGGCATACATTCTTCTACCGAGGAAGTGATAGTCAGATGCTGATGCACGGTGTCGGATTGTTCATAAACAAGCGGTGGTCGGATCGCATAACTCACACGAAAAGCATATCCGATCGAGTGATATACGTAAGCCTGAAGATAAATAACAGATACAGTGTCAAATTAATTCAGGTTTACGCACCCACGTCCACCCATGATGACGAAGAAGTAGAAAGATTCTATGAAGATGTCGAGAAAGCTCTGGACGAAAACCCATCACATTACCAATATCTCATCGGGGATTTCAATGCGAAGCTGGGAAAACGAGAAGAAGACTCCGAAGTTTCTATTGGCAGTTTTAGCAACGACCAAAGAAATGAGCGTGGAAATGTTTTACTCAACTTCCTACAGCAACACAATTTGTACGCAATGAATTCATTTTTTGCAGGAAAGCCTCAACGGAAATGGACTTGGGCTAGTGCAGATGGTGTAACGAAAAATGAGATCGATTACATCATAACTGGCTGTAAGTCAACCGTTAAGAACGTTACGGTCCTAAACAATTTTTCAACCGGTAGTGATCACCGAATGGTTCGTGCAAGAGTCACGTTAAATACCAGATTTCAAAGATCACAACTAGTTCAAAAAAGTGAAAGGATTGACGTACAACGGCTTTACACACAAAATGAAGAATTTGCTACGAAAATGACTGCCGAATTAGATAACGTCAACAATCAATGTGAAACATTGGACGAATTGAATACCAAAATCGTCGATACAATAATGGGTTTCATGAAATCCAAATGCAAATCCGTCCAAGGGAAAGAATCAAAACTCAGCAGAGAAACATTAGACCTGATCGCAAGCAGAGCAGAGTTGGTAAAAAACGGAGGACGAGATTCGGTGGAATACCGGAACTTGTCTAAAAGTATCAACAAAGCAAGGAGATCAGATGAAAGAAAATATAATGTCCAATTGGCTCAAAACATAATTGAAGCTAACTGTAATATGAAAGTCCTACGGAGAAAAATGACAAACGCCAAAAAAGAAATCTTCAAATTACGAGACAAAACAGGAACGATCCAAACGGATCGAAATGCGATATTAAATATTGCAACAGAATTTTATGAGAATTTGTTTTCTTCAGCAAGACAGAGTCCAACGGAAGAAACCGAAGATAGACCAATAATAAGAAACGTGGGATCGGAGGATATGCCCGACATAACTGTTGATGAAGTCAAGGCCGCAGTAGCCGAGATGAAAAACAAAAAGTCTCCAGGAGAAGATGGTGTTCCAGTGGAAGCCATTAAACTAGGTGGAGACTCCTTATTAAAGGCAATCACGGCTTTGTTTAATCAATGTCTCCAATGGGAAGAAGTACCAGAAGCTTGGGAAAATGCGGTAATTACATTGCTGCATAAAAAAAGGAGACATAACAAAGCTGGAAAATTACCGACCCATAAGCCTATTGTCAACACTCTACAAGTTGTTTATGAAAATCATTACGAAGAGGAACACTAACAAGTTCGACTTCTACCAACCTGTTGAACAAGCTGCTTTCAGATCTGGTTTCAGCACAAACGACCATTTGCAAGTGATGAGAACGCTTATTGAGAAGTGTCGTGAATACAACATCGACATAGTCTTGCTATTCATAGACTTCGAAAAAGCTTTCGATTCAGTGGAAACATGGTCGATATTGGACGCATTAGACGAATGTAGAGTAGACTCAAGGTACTCCAACACAATTCGATATGTGTACAAAAATGCTACTTCATGTATAAAACTTCATAAGAGCACGGAGAAATTCAGAATTGGCCGAGGTGTAAGGCAGGGTGACACCATTTCACCGAAATTATTCACGGCGATTCTGCAGAGTGTTTTTAGGAAGTTAAACTGGAGTAAAATGGGAATAAATATAAATGGAGAGTACCTGAGCAATCTCCGCTTCGCTGATGACATAGTACCGATAGCAGCGAATCTAGGTCAGGCTCAGCTTATGCTACAACAGTTAAGTGAAGAGGCAAACAAAGTTGGCCTCAAGATGAACTTATCGAAAACAAAAGTCATGACCAACATCGGGGACGATAGAGAAATCAAAATTGGTGACACTGTCATTGAACGAGTCGACAGCTACGTATATCTAGGACATAAGCTGAAGTTAGGTCTGGACAACCAAACTGCAGAAATAAGACGTAGGATTGGTCTTGCATGGGCAGCGTTCGGAAAACTCAGACTAATTTTCAAAAGCAAAATGAATAATAGTCTGAAACGCAAAGTTTTCGACACTTGTGTCCTTCCAGTGCTCACTTATGGAGCGGAAACGTTAACTTTAACGAAAGCATCCGAAGAAAAATTGAGAGTGACACAAAGAGCCATGGAACGGAGTATGCTTGGAATAACACTCAGAGACAGAATGACGAATCAATGGATTCGACAACAAACCAGGGTCGTTGATGTCATGGAAAGAATAGCATCTCTGAAATGGAGCTGGGCGGGACATATTGCAAGAAGGACAGACGAACGTTGGACCAAAAAGATCATGAACTGGCGACCATATAAAAGACGAGCTATAGGTAGACCACCAGAGAGATGGACAAACGGAATTAAGAATATTGCAGGTACAAACTGGCAGCAAATGGCAATGGATCGTACGAAATGGAAAGAAGTTGGAGAGGCCTACATCCAGCAGTGGATAGAAACAGGCTGAAAAAGAAGAAGAAGAAGAAAGACGATCACCTAGGTGATCTTGAAACACAGATCTTGTGATCCTTTGTTTCCTTCCCGGTCATCATTTAAATCAAGACAACCTTCCGGTCGCCGCCAGGAATCTGTCCAAAGTGGCAGGTCCCAGGGCGACAACTTCGGAGAGTTGTACGACGTAATCTCCAAGGAGCCTGCGTCTTAGTTGAAGAAATTTAGGACATTTAGAAATGACGTGTATGCCCGTTTCTTCTTCTAATCCGCAGTCGCCGAGAGCCTTAGCTTATTGAGGTGCCGATTCAGCCCACAGTGTCCAGTAATTGCACCAACCACTCTCCTTATGCATTTCCGGTCCATGCTGAGCAAATCTTTAGCCCATCTAGCGTTCGGCCTCGGGAAGAATCGCTTCGTGTGAGCGCCTCCCTCGTACGCATTCCAGCGCTCCAAGTGTTTACCCTCCACCCATTTCGATCTCGCTTTTGCGCATATCGAATCGGGTATAGGTAGGTACGGTTCAAGCCCGTCTACGAGAGCAGCAGAGCCTGCTTTGGCAAGCTCATCCGTATTCTCGTTTCCATCCACGCCAGAGTGTGCGGGGATCCAAACCAAGCAAATCCGGTTATTTTGACCCACCGAGTTTAGGTAGTCTTTACATTCCTTGATTAGCTTGGAGATCGTTACGGGTGACGATATTGCTTTTATCATCCCCTCGTTATCGATACAGACCGTTACGTCCTCTCCTTGCGTTCCCAAAGGCAGAGCTTCTTGAACTCCTTTGAGCACTGCGAAGACTTCCGCCTGGGGGACGCTGGCAAACTTACCCAGGTGGAACCAGCTGCCTTCTTCGCTTTCTGGTCTGAAAACGCCGGCTCCGGTCCCTACCGAGGTTTTAGATCCGTCGGTAAATATGACTTTACCTTCCCTATGCAGATCTGTGGGCCAGCCGTTTAGCCAGTCCTGTCTGCCTGGGAACCTAACATCAAAGTTCCTGGTAAAGTCAACTACCGGCGTCAGCCTGTCCCTAGGCATGCTAAACACAGGATTCGCAATCACGTTCCTGTTTTTTCCATGCCCCTGCAGGAAATTTGGCGTCCACCAGCCATTTTGCGCTACCCTGTCTGCTGTGGCAGACGCTCTGGCCTTAATTACCAGGTCCAGAGGTGGCAAATTTTAGTAGCACTTCCATGGCCGCAGTCGCCGTGGTTTTCATGGCTCCAGTAACACAGACGCATACTAGCCTCTGAATATCACCCAGTTCCTTCCTAGCTCTTTCTATGTCGAGTCTAGGCCACCATACCACGGAACCGTGACTCACCATGGGTCTAATGACAGCCTCATATAGCCACAGAATAGCCTGCGACCTTAGACCCCAGTTCCTCCCAAAGGAGTTCCTGCAGATCCAAAAAGCCGCTAGAGCCTTCTGCGCCTTGTCCTTTACATGCGCTATCCAGTTGAGTTTGCTGTCAAGTATGACCCCAAGGTACTTTACCTGAGAAGAGAGCGCTAAGTCAACATTAAAGAGCCTCGTATTACCCACGAGGTCGGATCCTTTGTGCCTTCTACTGAACAACACTAGGTCCGTTTTTCCTGGGTTAACTCTAAGCCCTTTCGCGTTACACCAGCGCTCCACTATCTTCAGTGCGACTCTGACCCGATCGCCTAGCGTACTCTCAAAGCTTCCTCTGACTAGGATCGTTAGATCGTCCGAGTAGCCTTGGGCATAGATTCCCTCATCGACCAGTTCTTTGATGAGATAGTCCACTACCATACACCATAGGATCGGTGAAAGGATACCGCCTTGCGGACATCCTTTTACTACCCAGAGATTGGTCTTCTGACCACACACATCGGCCTCCACCGACCTGTCTCTGAGCATGTTACTGACCCATCTCACAACCGTACGTCCGACTCCCCTTTCCTCCAGCGCTCGGCGGATAATGTCAAAGCCCGTGTTGTCGAAGGCCCCTTCGATGTCCATGAAACATACCAGGGCCACTTCGCCAATTACGAGCGACTGTTCCACTTTTGCTACCAGTTTGTGCAACGCAGAGTCCGTTGACTTACCTGCCTGGTAGGCATGCTGGTTGATGTGCAGCGGGTATCGCTTCAGCACTTCATCCCTGATATAAAAATCGATCAGCCTCTCCAACGTTTTTTGGACGAAAGATGTGAGACTGATTGGTCTGAAGTCTTTAGCTCCACAGTGAGATGGTTTTCCCGGTTTAGGAAAAAATGTTACCTTCACTCTTTCCCACTCGGCCGGTGTATGACTGAGTGCCAAGGAGCTCCGTAACACATCACACAGCGGTTCAACAGTATTTCTCCACTCTCCTTCAGTAGAGCCGGGAAAATACCGTCGTTTCCCGCTGACTTGTACGGCTTAAATTTACCTATCGCCCACTTCAACCTGTCCTTAGTGTCGATTCGTCTAGCCAGTGCCCAATCTTCTTCCGATGGAGGAAAACGATCTTGCGGCCTGGGCTCGACTTTATCATCTCCACAGCCAGAGAAGTGGGTTTGAAGCAGATGTTCTGCCGTATCTTCTCCACTTTCCGTGAACGTACCGTCGGGTTTCCTCAAGGAGCTCAGAATCTCCTCCATGCCTCCCTGGCCCTCGTTCGAACAGCCTTTCTGAAAGCCTTTTGAGCCGCCTTGTACGCAGCCCATTCGACGTGCTGATTTGTCCTCATTGCTCTATTTCACGCTCTCCGCGCAGAAATCCTGAGTTTCTCAATCTCAGCGCTCCAGAGCTTGCCGTCCTTTTTCCTGACTTCTTTGCTTTCTGGGCACGAGCTTTCATAGGCTTCCGTCAGCAACCACGTAATGCTGTTCACAGCTTCGTTCAACTCTGCCGAGGATCTCGGCATCCCTCTTTCCAGTTTATCCTCTACGTGTTGCCTCAAAAATCCCCTATATTGTTCCCAGTTTGTCCGCCTAGGATTCCTATATTTCACCACTTTCACTGCCCACTTCTCAGTCTGAACTTTATCGTCCTATGGTCCGAGACTGGGCGTTGAAGACACCCTCCACGAATCAATCATTTTTGGTCGGCGCGTGCTATTTGCACTTAAGTGCAATTAGTCTTCTTTTACACTATTTGCACTTAAGTGCAATTAGTCTTCTAATACACTATTTGCATTTAAGTGCAATTAATCTTGTAATACACTATTTGTACTTAAGTGCGCTGCGCAAAATCGTGTTCCATAGCGTGTGCTAACCTCTGGAAGGTCAAATAGTCTTTTTCCTAATTTAACTTAAGTGCAAATAGTGTATTAGAACATTATAATTAACTTCAATTTAAGTATGGGAAAAAAAATCAACTTATTAATGCACATTGCACATGACCGAAAGAGACTATTCGCACATTGTGCCTCTTCTTCACTATTCGCACTTTTTGAGGAAGTAGCCTTTTGTCAAGGTCGAACAAAATAACCTAATGTCAAAATATTGGCTCCAAAACCGTTTACAGTGAACGACATCTCAAATGTCTCACTGTCAAATTTTTCTGAGAATTTTATTGTGTCATTGCAAATTCACAATGACATTCTCTGAAAAAAATGACAGTGGGACATTTGAGATGTCGTTCACTGTAAAAAAAATTGTTACAAAATTTTTCGAGATAACATCGGCTAGGTAAAATTCGAGGACGTCACTTATCACCACTGGGAAGCTGCTTTCACTTACTTCACTCACCCAACCTGATCAACCCAAAGCTATTCTTTTCGTGACGTAATATGCAGTAACTTTTCAATGTAGTAATTTCGGCATCGTTAGAGATTTAGTGGGAACATCTCGAAATGGCGAAATTTAGCTAAAACGAAACAAACATTTTTTGGTCATATCTCCCCGAGACTTTATGCCTATAATGACCTCATATTGGTGTCAAACTACGCGTCTTTTCACAAATTAGCTAAAAAATGCACACACTTTAATGGTGGTATCTCCCTGAGAATTTGGGCACTGACCTAACACTACGCGTCTGGCCAACAGCTTTCAGGGAAAAAAACCGAAATCTGTTAACATTTGGTGAAAATATTTCGAAAAGTCACAAATTAGCTGGAATATCCGCTTCAATTTGTAGAAGGATGATTTCAGTTGATCAAACAGACTAGAGATGAGCGGGCCGACGTTTTTTCAATACCCGACCCGACCCGGCCCGATCCAATTTTTTGAACCCGAGCCCGACCCGACCGAGACTTTTCTCTTTGCGGCCCGACCCAACCCGACCCGAAAAAAATCATCGGCTTGACGTGACCCGAGTTTTTTTTACTATAAGAAATTTAATGAAAAATCATTTTCTACGCATAAAAGCTTTGCAATAATCTTATACGCGAAGTAAAATAATAAAATAAGTTTAGTGTTCATGCTTTATAGGCTTTTATTGGCTTACTTTAAATTTGTATTTCTTAAGTCGGGCCGGCCCGAATTTTTGTTTTCAAAACCCGACCCGACCCGGCCCGAATGAATTTTCAAAACCCGGACCCGAACCCGATCGGGCCGGGTCGGGTCGGGTCGGGCCGATGTATTTCGGGCGGCCCGCTCATCTCTCAGACACCTTCCTAATACAATTTGTAGAAGGATGAATTCAGTAGGAACAAGCCAAAATCCTTTCTTAACAGTTTGTAGAAGGATGAATTCAGTTGGAACAAACCAAACAACATCCCTACGCAGTATGTAGATGGAGAAGGACGAATTCGGTAGGACCAAACAAAACTCTTTCATTGCAAAGTTTGTAGAAGGGGTGAATTCAGTAGGAACAAGCCAAAATCCTTCCTTAACAGTTTGTACAAGGCTGAATTCAGTTATAACAAACCAAACTACACCCTTACTCAGCATGTGGATGGAGAAGACGAATTCGGTAAGACCAAACAAAACTCTTTTATTGCAAGTTTGTAGAAGGATGAATTTAGTTGTATTAAAGAAAACTCCTCCCTCACACAATCTGTAGAAGGATGAATTAGGAACAAAACAAACACCTCAACCATACGATTCATAAAAGGTTAATATAAGCTGACTATTTGATCTAATTAATATTCTGATATAAAGACTGAATGAATACATTAATAATATTTGGTTTCGAAAGCTACCATTACGTAATTTTTCTGACAAGATCATTTTCTGGTCATTTATATCATCATCTCTCCATATATTTTCAGTTTCTGAGCGAATTCTGTCCTAAAAATAATATCTGGATTCATGTTTTTTACCTTACAGTGTGCGAATAGCAAAGAAGAGGCTATGTAAGCTCTTGTAACCTCTTTACAATAAGATTAAATGAAGAAGTGGATGTCGCCTTCATGAAAATATCGCCTTGAGACCCAGTTATCAAATTAAATTTTGATCCAAAGAACAAGATGAACAATCGATGAATTTAGTGCAAATAGTCTTCTTTTACACTGTTTGCACTTATTAAAACACTAATACACTTAAGTGCAAATAGTGTAAAAAGACTATTTGCACTTAAAGTGCAAATAGTCACTTCGTTAAAATTTCATGGAATTTGGAGAGAATTTTTTTAAATTTTTTGTAACAATGCCATTTTTTGGTCATAATGTATGGCCAAAAAAGTAAAATTAAAAATTTTTTGTCTCAGAATTGCATGAAATTTTGGCTATATGGTTTGATTCGCATTTCATACATACAGTTAAAATTTCATGGAATTGGAGAGATTTTTTAAATTTTTTTTGTAACAATGCCATTTTTTGCAAGGGGTAATCACTAGTAAATCAGTAAATCAAGTAATCACGGTAAATCACAAAAAATTTTGAAAAATGTTTGAAAATTTTTTAATTGTCACTGGATTACATTTCGAAGTATCGTGGCCGTAAACATATAGGATAAATTTCATGAACTAATACAAATTGAAGTAAATAGATTCAAATTTAGTAGAAACTTCATTTTGAATTTACTTGATTTACTGTGATTTACCGTGATTTACCGTGATTTACCGTGATTTACCTATTCAAAATATCGAGGTCCGCACCAGCTATGAACTGTAGCAATAGAGAGCCTCTGGATTTATGTTTGTGCTTCCCCAGACCGTATGATGCGAATTAGCATCTCGTGATATTCTTACTACTGCCGTGTCCTCGTCCGAAAACTGTCGCATTAGCATGGCTTGAAACTTGGGGGCCACGTAGATAGCCGCCCTCGTTCTCCCACCATTGCCTGCGATGAAGACTCTATTTCTGTGATGGCCGAAGCCCATCACCATAGATTATTTGTCCAAGGTTCTTGGATAAACACTACACTTGTGTGCTCCATTGCTATGTCGCGACAAAGGTTAGCCGTGGCAGCTTTGCAATGGTGCAAGTTAATTTGTGCAAATTCGATTCTCGATTAGCCATTTCGACATTGAGATGGTTACATTAAAATTATTCGACCCAGCCTCTTAA